>NW_026592118.1:1568086-1637558 GCF_907164565.1 Psammomys obesus | reverse complement strand
CACACACACACACACACACACACACACACACACACACACACACACACCAAAGCCAACCAAACAAAAAACAAAGCATAAAAAAATCTCATCGTGAAAACTCTAGTATGTCACAATGTATCCCATAGTATATTCCTCTATCCACACATCTTCACTTTCAAAATGTTCATTACAGTGAACATTTTGAGTCAGCAGTCTGGTTCAAGGTTTTTGGCTTCTATGACTATCAACATTCTATCCTCACTGGAACTTTTCCTGGTTATTCTGTTGTTGCCTTGTCATGGAGATCCCTGCTGTTTTGAATCAGCAGAACTATCCCTTTCACATATCACAAGTATTTGCAGATGATCCAGGTTTTAGGGTGGGCCATCTCAGAGCCCTAGGTCTAGGACTGGGTGGTAGGTGAGAGGGTCAACCTGCTAGCTCTCCATTATCTGTATCATCAGGGCAAGTTCTCCAGCACTGTTCTGGCTAGGCAGCCCAATGCTGCCATGGACAGGAGGCAATGTCAGCTGTCCTGCTCTCATGCCCTCAGGCCGGCTCACCTGCACTCATGCCTCCAGGCAATCAAGGCTCAGGCCGATCTTCCCACGTGCTGCAGCCAGTGATGGGGCAGGATTAGTTCACCTGCTCTGCTGACCCTGGGGCCAGCTCTGCAGACTGCTGCAGGTCGTGAAGGGCAAACAAGGAGGCATCATTCCCTGTACCTTTCCCATTTCACCGTAGAGGATTAACGATCTAGCTCTCCCTTGCACTTAACCCTGGGGCCCGGCTTACCCATGCCCCGTTGACCAGAGTCAGCAACACTGTGCTGCCCTAACTAGGATCAGGGCCCGCTCTCCCTAGTGTTGTAGCTGGTGAGGGGCAGGGCTGGTGAGGGGCAGGGCTAGCTTTCCCATGGGCAGTTTCCCGGCTGCCAAGAGTCAGCTCTCCCAGCTCTCCAGCTAGCTCACACCCACTCCCATCATCAGGGCCAACTCCACTCTTCTGACTGGACAAGGTACAGGGCCTGCTCTCCTGAGTGCTGCTGTGGTTGAGAGGTGGGGCCAGATCTCCAGAGTGTTGGAGCCAGTGAGGTAGGCCCAGTTCTGCACAGCCCTTGGACAGCCACGTGGTTCCTGGCAGTCGCCCTGACCAGAGACATTCCCGTGTTCTCTAGTGCTCAAGTTGTAATATGAGTCATGGACATAAACACCGCTGGTTTATGTCCATGCAGTGGACATAACCCCCTGCTACTGGGTAACCACAGATGCAGACATGGCCCCCAGCAGCAGCTTGAGCGAGGAGAGTGACATCTTTCTTCTTTGCTAAATGTTGGGGCGGCAAGCAGGTGTCTATGGCCTGTCTGTGCCATATGCAAGAGGCCAGGTTCATGGGTGACATGGTGGATCGCAGGTTTCTATCTGTCTCTCTTCCTCTGTGCTGTGCTGCTTGGATTTGATTTGATTTTTATGTGTCCTAGGCATAAAACAGCTTTGGCCACCAAGCCAGGCATCAAGCTAGGATGAGCAAAGGACTGCCATCTGCTTTGCCCCTGACTGATGTAAGAACAGCACAACCAGCAAGGTGTCCCTTTGCCCATTTCTGGGGAAGGTGTAGAGAGCACAGCATTTTTTTTTAATAGAAGAAAAATTGTTCATACTAGGGAAACAAAGGGCACTAATAAAAGGGAAATGGCTGTGAAAGAGGCAAAACAGGGGTCTATGGGGGAATTTGTGTATGAAAATTTCCTTGTGTAACACAGTAGCATGAACAATAAATGTAATACTAGCATAAATAAATAACCTAAAACCTTTGTTGGCTTGGCAATTTTTCTATAAATTAAACATTATTCTAAAATCAAGTTTACTCCTAGAAATTGTTGTTTTCTTCATGTTGTACCACTATAAAGACCTTAAAAGGTATCTGAGAAATATCCTGCACTCATAGATTTTTGACATTGCTAATTGTTGTGCAAAGGTCAACTCTCCTAGAAAAGACTGATTGCATTCAGATCCAAGGAGTATTGCAATTCAATTAGATGCCACATTGGAGCCTCTGCACAGAGATTTTACAAATGCAAGCTCTCTAACCTGTTGGTAATGACATGATCTTCTGTCACTCGAAGACCAACCCTAAAAATAGTAAATGAAGAAGAACAAGGAAATCATTTTGCCATGACAGGCACTCGGCTTGTCTGAAGGAGGGAAGAAATGTGGAGTACTTTAAAAGGTTCCCATGACAAACAGGGCTTTGATGGAAGTTATTATTAGTTCAGTCATCTATATGATGAAAACATAACACCTGTTCATTGTGTGATAACTTATCTAGAAATATAAAAGGGACTGAGCACCTGCTGTCACCCGAAGAAAGTCTGGGGGAAAGACATGTGAGGAGAAGAACTGTAATTCCCTGATGATGATGGGACTACAGAGCTTCTTACCTGTCTGTGCCTGGTTGAATGTGTTGGAACCTGCCTCAGCACCTTACCTCCCCCACTGCCAGCACTACTATTGGTTCAGACTTCAGACACATTCAAGATCTAAAGGGGGTTGGAGGATAATTTCCAGACTACAAGTCTACCAAAAATATGTATTTTCTCAAAAAGCCATTCTATAATGACAATTTCTCTGTCTCCTTCAAATATCATCCCTTGGGTAACCATTTGGTGCTCCATTACTCTTTCATTTTATGCCTACATAACAAGGAACTTACTATAGTGACCTACTTACATAGGCATGTCTTTAAAAAGAGAGTTTAGGTTCCCAATGACTTCTAAATGCAACTTCTAAATAAGTGGAGCATACGTGTTTTCTGACATTGTACAGTCAGCTTTACAATCTGCGCATGGCAGGCACTCGACGAGTACCTGTCCTGACACGTCAGTCATGGACCCTTTATGGGATGACTCTTTAATACGTCTTCTAAGGAATGAAACACTGGAAATGCACATTTCAGTAAGTCTTGTCAAATGAATATCTTAATTGTTAGAATATTTTTCTATTTCCATAAAATGTTGTACTCAACTGTAGCCTCAGGCAAGATTCTGCTAATTTGCATGTTGTAGGAGAGGAAGCAGGTGCCAGGTAGGATCATCCATGACAACAAATTGGGAGACATGTTGTGAAAGATGAAGAGGAGAAAGTCTAAGCAGCTCAGGGGTTGCTTGACACCCTAGTTCTCATATCCTAGAACACAAAAATAGAGGAAAGGGTAGCTAAGAAAGCTTAAACTGAGCACCGTGATATTCTCTGGGAAGGTTGGATCAAATGAAGCTGTCCTCTGGTAGTTTGCCATTGCGGTATCCCGAGTCTGTGAAACGGACTGAATACTATCTTCTCTATGCCCAGTCACTTCTGGATGTAGAGATCCCTGTGGGACCGCCACAACTTACCCATTCACTTGCTGATGCTATTAACATTGCTTTAACTGGTCTGTGATACATAGATGTAAGGTATAAGCATATAAATAAGGCTGTCATGAACGTTTAGTTACAGCTCTGTATAAACATTATGTCTTCCTTTCCCTGATGTCAACAAACAAATGAAGAGACTGATGAGGCATATGGTAAGTAGCTTGAGATGATCATAATGGGTTTTTTGTTGTTGTTTTGTTGTCATTTTTTCTGTTGCATCTGAGTCCATTTGTGTGTCTAGATGCCCAGCTGCCTGCATCCTTTCCAATAGACTGTGCCATCCATTTCTTCTGGTTTTGCTTCTTCCAGTCAGTACGTAATTGTTTATCATTGTGGATTTTGTTTGCCTTTCCTGATGACTAGTGAAGAAAAGCCTCAATTCACGTGCTTGTTAGTCAGCTCTAACTATGGTCCCCAACAGTCTTAGACTTGCATAACATTGCCCTAAAATTATTTACATCAGGGTGAGGCCAAATGGAAGTCCTGTGTATAATGCATAAAATGTACTATGGGCAATGGTCTCTTGCTTTGTCAGATCTAACTGACAAGATTTTGATAGTCTGTGGCCTGTCTTTTCATTTGTTAGGATGGGAAGCTTGCTAAACTGTCTTGAAGCTGGCATGTCAGTCTGTGGCCCTTTGGAAGATGATGGAACTGGAGATAGGGCCTAGGAAAATAAACACTGTCATTGAGGTATGCCCTGGAAGAACCCTGGAAACTCCTTTTCTTTTTATTTCATTTTCCAGGTTCCAGTAGGTGAGTTTGTTCAGATGAAACCCATAGGCAGCCCAGTCTCCATGTGGGTTTTCTAGCAAGGGGCAGGAACTGTCTCTGACATGGACTCAGTGGCTGGCTCTTTGATCACCTCCCCCTGGAGGTGTAGGGGGGTGCAGCTTGCCAGGCCACAGAAGAAAACAATGCAGCCAGTCCTGATGAGACCTGATAGGCTAGGGTCAGATAGTAGGGGTGGAGGTCCTCCCCTATCAGTGGATTAGGGAAGGGGAATAGAGGAAAACAGGGAAGGAGGTTGGGATTGGGAGGAGATGAGAGAGGGGGCTACAGCCAGGATTCAAAGTGAATAAACTGTAATAAATATTTTTAAAAATGTAAAAAGATTTATTCTGAGTACCTGATAGTGGAAATGTGTGTGTGTGTGTGTGTGTGTGTGTGTGTGTGTGTGTGTGTTAGAATCACATTCAATTGCTAAAAACAACTGACAATAAGGCTTTCACAGGTGTGAACAGGGAAAGAGAAGAAAGGGAAGGAGAGGGGAGGGAAAGAGAAGAAAGGGAAGGAGAGGGGAGGAAAAGAGAAAGGGAATGGGAGGGGAGGGAAAGAGAAAGGGAAGGGAAGGGAAGGGGAGGGAAGGGGAGGGAAAGAGAAAGGGAAGGGAAAGGAAGGGAAGGGAAAGGAAGGCCTTCCACTTGAAGTAGCCCGTTTAAAAACGTTCCAGGAAAAGCCAGTCTGTAGCTTGGAACTGTATTTCATTAGCCATCTAGCTACAGGAAGGCTTAGAAATATGATATTTTTTAAACAAATTTGTATTCTCTTTCAGATTCATTTTATTTTATTTTATTTTGCATGTATGAGTGCTTTGCTTGCAATGTATGTACATAATGCTTTCCTGGTACCCACAGAATCATCAGAGAGCATCAGATCCCCTGAAACTAGAAATGCAGATAGTTGTGGACCAACCTCTGGGTGCTGGAAACCAAACCTGTATCCTGTATAAGAACAGCAGGTGCTCTTAACCCTGAGCTCCACCCCTGAAATATAATTTTTAAACCATCCTGTTACAATAACAAAAACTATCAGCTCTGTGAGAGTTGGGGTAGGCGTAGTTCATGCTGAGTTAATGGCTAACAGTCTTTCCCCTCAGGATTCAGAGCTGGAAAAGCACAGCCCTTAACTGCTGTTGTCTGCTTGATTGCTTTTATTCACTCTGTGATATACGGAGTTACCATGGCCATTCATGCTTTACATGCAGTTGTTTATGATTAATGTTCTCAGCCTTTGCATAGGGGAAGCATTTTTTTTTTCTGCATCAACCTTTACAAAATCCAGCACGCAATATGAAAATAGGTCTCAGTGCACTTTGCCCTGTGCAGTCATTGCTTTAATGTTGGGCGTCAGCTTTTCTTACCACAACAATACAGACAGCTTTCAGAGTCTCTGCTTCAGTGTTAGCTATTATTAAAAGTAAGTTGTGACCAGTTCAGTACCTTGGTTACACTCCTTCAGTGACTTTTAATTACAGATGAAGTAAGGGAATAAATAATTAGACATGCAAAGATTAATCACATCCAGACTGTTTCTCACTCACAACCTATCTCAGCCATTAGAACTCACTGATGACTTCTTGTACTTTAGATGCTGGTTTCTTGAAAGGCCCATCCCTGCCTACTGTGATAATTGCCCTTCACCTGTTAACACTGGGATGACATACTAGCCTCTCCTGGATACTGCTCCGCTGTTCTCTAATCAGCACCCATAATCAATGTGGGATAGCTTGAAGAATGTGTAAGGAGCCTGTGATAGGGACGGCAGAGCACAATCGCCAACTTACATATGTCTGTAGTTAACTCTGCGATAGACTGATGGTAGGCGTAAGTAGGAGGGTTCCTGATCAGGGTATTTAAAACGGAAGTGCTCAGCCTGAGTGAGGGCAGGATTGTACAATTTCAGCCATCATGTCTTGCTGATGAGTTCATCTACCCAGCTGCTGCCACTGTTACTGATCCCTTCACTGATAGCAGAACCCAAATCAGGCTTCCATTCAGACTGAAAATGATGTCTTCCCAGAAGGAATCCTCTAAGTGTTAGGTGTCAGATTGAGACCATTGCATTGCCCAGGCTTGCATATAGAGCAGCTACCAGGGCAGCCTCTCCAGTGGAAAACCAGCTATCCCAGACTATATAACATAAGCCAATCTAATAAACTGCCTTTTAACATATATTCACTCTATCAGTTCCGTTCCTCTAAAGAACCCTAAGATGAGCCATAATAATGCAAATGGTGCCAAGTTCTGTAAAATACTGATGTGTCTTTCCCTTTCTCACAATTAATATATGGCAGATAGATGTTAAGCCAGAGCCTGTATGTTAGTGGTCAAAAGAGGAAACCCTTTAACTGTTCTTGGAAGAAAAGGGGTCTTATGCCATAGCAATCAATCCCATGCACATAAAACCAGGATGAGCGAGGGCTATGGTTAAGTTCATAAGCTTAACCATAGTTCATGTATCTCTTATGTTACACAGGATGGAATATTCACTTCTGATTCCCTGAATTAGCTTTACTGAAGCAACAAGCCCCAGGTTCAGTGACTTCTGATAACAAATTATTTTACCATTCATGTTGGATGTAACTGTAGCTCTGGCTGCAGGCACAGGGCAAGAGTGATGGATTTCTCATCAGAGGACGAAGGGGCAGTAACTGTCATAATCTTCAACTCAGGACAACCAGGCTGAGAAGCTATCTATGTGGGTTTGATGAGATGCCTACCATGGTCTCTGGCATTGGAACATTTGATCCCCAGCTGGTGGCACTGTTTGGGCAGGTGTAGAAGGTCTGGACTTGCAGGAGGAAGTATACCACTGGAGATACGCTTTGAGGTTCAAAAGCCGTGTACCTTTCTAGTGAAGCCTTTTACTCTGCTTTTGGTGGTTGGAGAATGACTTCCTGCATCCATGCCTGCCTGCTACCACACTTCTTCACCTTGATGACAATGGATTCTTGTCTCTCTGAAATTCTAAGCCCAAACTAAACCCTTCCTCTGCAGTTTGCCTTGCTCATGGCATTTTATCACAGCCATAGAGAAGTGGCTAACACACAGCCCTCACAGCCATGTCTCCCTGTTGCGTCACATCTACTCACATTTACCTTAGCAAGGCACAAGGCCAAGCCTGTCTACAATGAGAACACTGAGAAAGTTCAGAACACAATGAACCTCACTGACAAGGACAAGGGAGGGAACGGTGTTTCGCTCATCATTCATTGTGTAATTTTTCTCTGTAGACAGAATATCACAATGGAGATAGAGATTAGTCATGGGGTGAGAATATCCACCTCATGACTGTCTCACTCAAACTCATGGAATACATAAGAGGGAAGAGTAGACTAGATTTTCTGAAAAAAATTACCTTCCAAAAAAGTCCCATGTTTCTGTAATACTTCCACATTCCTGGAGGCTGCCATGTCTGTGTAAACCTGCCGTCTTCCCCAGAAGCCCTCATGTCTTCATAGTCCTCCCCTCATTTCCAGAAGCCCTCATGTCTCTGTAACCCTTACCTCTTCCCGTTCTGTTTAACTCTTCCTCATTTCTCATCTCATGTGGAAGAAATGAGTGCTTCAAGTACATATGCCACAGATTTAAATCCTTCAGCTCTCATCCTAGAATCACAGTTCTAGTGCTGTTCTTTTTCTGCCACGTATGAGAATAAGCAATGTATTTCTTGTTCAACTGATAAGTAAACATGTCAGCACAGATAATCATGACTGTGTAGGCATCACCCTATTGCAAAACACGCACACAGTCTCACAGACAAACAGACACACCACATATACCACTACACACACATGTTATACCCAGTTCGCGAGCCCCCAAAAGATCTACAGGAATTGACTTCGTTGCAAAACACGAGGGTCTTTTTATTGTAAATTACAAGCTGCACTTGGGCCCACAACACCCACCGCCGAAGCGGTGGGAGCTGAGCGCACCGTCCCCAGGTTAGTTGGGTGATTTATAGATTCTGGTCCCTCCCAGCATGCCCAAGGCAGGGGCAGTTCCTGCCTGGCAAGCATCTATTGGTTAAAATGCTACATTTTGAATTGATTGGCTATAGGAAGGTTCCCAGACCAATAATGACCTGGTGTCCCTCCCTAGGGGGATGGGCCAGTTTCCTAGCAACTGTATCTCTAGTGGGTGGGGAAAGAATGCAGTGAGGTAGCTCTCCCCTCAGGGCATTACTAACTTTTTTACCGCACCTACTTTAGGTAATAATAGCTGCTACTTTATCTTTTGGTCTCTCAATACCACACCACACCATAAACACAGCACACACATGCACACACCCCACAGCACACAAATTCCACACTACACACACATACCACACCACATCATAGACACACCCTACTACACACATACCACATGTACACAAACCCTACAACCCACACATACTTTCCTGAACACACCCCCCCACACACACACCACACAGACAAACAGACACAGACTCAAGCATGCACACACCACATGCCACAGGCATACTCCCCCATACACAGCTCCCACCACACACATAACACACACACAAAGACAGACACAGACACACAGACACACCACACCATATCACACATACACACTCACACACAGATACACTCACACACACAAACACACTACCATATCAGCCATACCCATCCACACAGAAATTGCAGCATTAACTCTTTGATCAAATGAAGAGGCTCATTAGTTAAGGTACTTAGAGCTGAGATAAGAGCAGGCTTCAATTATGGTCTGCTCTGATGACTAAAACTAAACTTCACCAGGTTCGTGCCAACTTAATCTCAGGGGCATCTCTTCTCTTTGGCACAAGTAGGCTATCAAATGCAGCTAGGATAAGTCATGTTTTTGCATGCCATCCCAACAACCAACCTTACGTTCTAGCTGCAACAACTTGTGTTAAATTCCTGTGTCAGGAAAAGAATATGAACTGGCTAATTGGCCTGGTCCCACATAAAACCATGGTTCTGCTTAATGAGGGAAAAGAAGTTAGCACCAGGGGTGGGGGGACTAAGCCCACAATGAGAGTGAAATCTAACATGCAAATTTTACCTTCATTGAAACTTTATCAGTGTTAAGGAGTCACCATCCAGAAGAGACAGAAGAGTATAACAATGAAATATATATATATAGTTCATATATAACTATACATATGTTATATGTATATATGTGCTTATGTGTGTATATGTATACATGAATATTTTATATATGCACATATGTCTGTATGAATATATGTGTGTGTATATATATATATATATATATATATATATATATATATATATATATATATATATCCTTGACTATGTTTGTGTGCTTCTGATAGTAAATTATGACACTTAATTCTAATCTAGGTCTTTAAAACTTCCAGTTTTTTTTTTTTTTTTTTTATCAAGTATGAGAACTTATGTTCAGGAAACAAATTCTTAGGCCTAGTTTTTAGGTGCTCTCATAAATGTTTTTCTAAAAATATTTTTTCATTATAAATTGATAAGCAGGTGTTAAATGTTACATGGCCTTTAGAAGGTGCCTGTGATGCTTTCAAGTAAGCGTAGACCCTCTGTATACCACAGTCTCATTGTTAACATAGGAATAATATTCTTTATGTCGCATAGACTGACATAAAAGAACACCACATTCTATTTAATAAGGGAGGCATACATATTGTTTAAATTTAGTTCTGTCATGGACTATTTTGTTTTCTTCATCTATGTTGATTAAAAGTTTTGCTGAATATAGTAGTCTGGATTGGCAACTGTGATCTCTAAGCTTCTGCATGATATCTATCCAGGCCCTTCTGGCTTTCAAAGTCTCTGTTGAGAAGTCTGGTGTGATTCTGATAGATTTGCCTTTTTATGTTAGTTGGCCTTTCCCCCTTGCCACTTTTAATATACTGAGACTCATAGCCAAACTTTGGGCAGAGTGCCAGAATCCTTATTGAAGAAAGAGGAGATAGAAAGACATGGAGGGGACAGGAACTCCACAAGGAGAACAACAGACCCAAAATACCTGGACCTAGGGGAGCCTGCAGACACTGATACTCCAACAAAGGAACATGATGGAGAATTCCTGTTCAAAGGAAGTCCATACGCAGCTCAGTCTCCAAGTGGGTGCCTTAGTAACAGAGGAACAGAAGTTATCTCTGACATGAACTCAGTAGCAGGTTCTTTAATCACCTCCCCCTGAGGAGTGCAGCCATGTCAGGCCACAGAGGAAGATGATACAGCCAGGCTTGATGAGACCTGATAAACTAGGGTCAGATAGAAGGGGAGGAGGTCCTCCCCTATCAGGGGACTAGGGACAGGGCATAGAGGGAGAAGAGGGAGGGTGGGTGGAACTGGGAGAAGACAAGGGAGGGGGCTGCAGAGGGGATACAAGGTGAATAAATTGTAACAAATAAATAAATTAAATATTTTTTAAAAAAAAATAAGGGAGGCAGTTGTAGATTAAGACACCTAGCATGCCACAGGTATAAAATTGCTTTTGCTCTGTATCCATTCCTCAACCCAGAGACATCTGTGTTGTTTCCTGATTCTGACTATTACAAATAAAGCTGCTATGAACATGGTTGAACAAATGTCCTTGTTGTGTACTTGAGCATCTTTTGGATATATGCCTAGGAGTGCTATAGCTGGATCTTGAGGAAGCACTATTCTTAATTTTCTGAGTAAGCACCAGATTGATTTCCAAAGTGGTTGTACAAGTTTAAATTTCCACCAGCAATGGAGGAGGGTTCCCCTTTCTCCACATCTTCTCCAGCATGTGTTGTCACTTGATCTTATCCATTCTGATGGGTATAAGGTGAATCTCAGGGTCATTTTGATTTGCATGTCCCTGATGACTAAGGATGTTGAGCATTTCTTTAAGTGTTTCTCTGCCATTTGGTATTCCTCTATTGAGAATTCTCTGTGTACATCTACACAAGGGAATACTACTCCGCAATTAAAAAATAAGGAAATCATGAAATTTGAAGGCAAATGGTGGAAAATAGAAAAGATCATCCGAGTGAGGTATCCCAGAAGCAGAGAGACACACATGGTATATACTCACTTATAAGTGGTAATTAGGCATATAATATAGGATAATCATACTAAAATCTGTACACCTAAAGAAGCAAAGCAAGAAGGAGGATGCTCAATCCTCATTTAGAAAGGCAAATGGTATAGACATCTGAAGAAGATGAAAACAAGGAACAAGACAGGAGCCTACCACAGAGGGCCTCTGAAAGACTCTACCCAGCAGGTTATTACAAAAGGAACAGGCTAGCTTTACAGGTTTCTTTATAAATTCTATATCCCATGTTAAACTAAGATTTCCCAGTACTTTTCCAGAAAGCAGGAGGTGAATTGAGACAAGACCCCACCCTGATACAAAGGAGCGAGAAAGGTATCCTCCCTGCTGTGGAAGAATGTCCAGATCTGCAGTATGAGATAACGTTGCTTAGTAACCAGTCCAGATACCACAGTTCCCCAACCCAGATGGCCCGGGACCAGATGGACTTGGCGCCTAAAATAAACCAATCATTTTAAAAGTCAAGTACCCAATCAAGTGTTGCCAAGCTCGCAACCTCCGAGATTCCTGCGCTCCTTCCTTTAAAAACCTCAGACTTCTGTATCTCCTTGCTGTTCCTCGCTGGTTTTGTGGGGGGGGGGGGGGGGGGGGCGGGAGGCAGCCCCGTCATACGATGGCTCCTCCATTAAACCTCTTGCTATTGCACTGATGATCAGTCTCCTGAGTTCTCTTCATAGCCCTCAGAAAGTTAGGGTCCCCTAGGGTCCCCCCCTTTGGGCCTAACATTTAAAGTGTATGCTGAGACTCATAGCCAAACTTTGGGCAGAGTTCAGGGAATCTTATGAAAGAAGGAGGAGATAGAAAGACCTGGAAGGATCTGGAGCTCCACAAGGAGAACAACAGAACCAAAATATCTGGGCCTAAGGGTCTTTCTGAGACTGATACTCCAACCAAGGACCACTTATTGAGATAACCTAGAACCCCTACACAGATGTAGCCCGTGACAACTGCTAGTGGGATAGGTAATAGGGACTGTCTCTAATAAGAACTCAGTGGCAGGCTCTTTGATCACCTCCCCCTAAGGGGTGGGGGGCAACCTTGCCAGACCACAGAGGAAGACTATGAAAAACAGTCCTGATGAGACTTGATAGGCTAGGGTCAGATGGAAGGGGAAGAGGTCCTCCCATATTAGTGGACTGGGGAAGGGTCACAGGAGAGATGAGGGAGGGAAGGAGGGCAGGATTGGGAGGGGATGAAGGTGGGGGCTACAGCTGGGATACAAAGTGAATAAATTGTAATAAATAAAAAATTATATTTAAAAATTGTTTTTGTTCTACCTTTCCTTGTTCCTCCTCTTCTCCTGATAAATAGCTTGTTCTCATTCCTAGTGGGGGATTAGGGAAATAGGCCATATGGAGATTATGTGTGAAACCTAAACAGAAGAATGGCTTCTGGAGAACCAGGCTTGAAGATGTAGCTTCAATCTTTTATATTAAGTACTTGGAATTCCTAGAACATCAGCCACAATGAAAATATATTCTAAACACGAGTACAAGTGATTTTGGATTACCTGTTTTTATTCCTCTCTAATAGCTTAGAACGTTGAGACAATTATACATGAGGATCTCTGTTGCACTGAGACAGAATACAGTCTCCTCTGAATTATTCATGCTAATTACCAAGAAGATATGCCATGAATAAATTAATTTTACAGATGAACAAACTCATCTGTGAGTCCATGGCACATTGTATTTCTCTTTGAAATAAATTGCTTCACAGTATATTAGAATTATTTTCATGCTTTATAATTCTATGATTTATCTATTAGTCTTGAAAATTTAAAGGTATACAGTGATAAGAAGTTGGCATGAACAGTCAAAGCAAAATATTCATCTAGTGAGATTTGGGAATTTGAGGAAGTTTGAGTATCACTGAAGATATAGAAAAGAATATATTAAGATTTTTGCAGCTCTCACATAATTACTATGTCAACTGCTATGGGGATATGCAGTAGTCTAGAAAGCAGGAACTTCAAAGAATCAATTAATTCCAAGAGCTGAATGTTAAAAAATAAAGCCTTTGGATGGACTTTGAGAAAGCATAGGGTGACCTTGTGCGTTAAAGGGGACTGCTGGGGTGCTCTTTCTAGAGATAGCCACTAGGAGCAGAGGTCTGGGCTTGGGTGCTGCCACACCTTCATCTGCATTGTAAGTGGTTACAAGAGCTTTGAATAAAGAATCAATCAGAGAGCAAGGCTCTGGGCCCCTCCTTTTTAAGTTGTGGATATCTGGATATTCAGTTGACCAAGAAATACGAACATTGGATTTGACCCCAGGACCAAATTGTTAACAAAATTATCCATATATTTTTAAAAAATACACTAGAATTAGAAACTGATTGTTCTGTGATGCCAAAACCATAGAACTCCAAAGAGGATAAAAGCTTCAAGTTTCTGGACCAATCATAAATATTGAAAGCCAGCCATAAATTTATTTTGTTATTCTTGGATGATTATCATATGCAGTTAGTTTGAAAACCACTTTCAGGGACACTAGCCAGAACACACTTTCCTGGTTCAGTTATGTTTTTCCTGTTTTTATTCTTTCTTTTCATGTCCCCAGTGAGTTTTTAGAGCTAAGCATAGTTCATTTCTTTAAATATTAAACCCAATATTCTAGAATTAATAACAAGTTTTTGTACACGAGTTTTTGTACTTGCCACCCATCTGAAATGAGTTTAGAGACTAGCATAAACACCAGTGTATGCCTTCAACCAAAAAGATAATCTAATTGTAAGAATATCACAAGTAGTCTTGTGACTGACCAAGAGCTATTTGTTTCATAGATATAATTTGATAACAGCAATTCTTTCTACACATATGAATATATCAGTTACCCACTATGAAAATTCCAATGTCTGTTCCCTATTTCATTAGTATGTGCTTGTTGAAAGATCATTTTAGAGACATTTGAAAGACCTTATGTCACTTGTTCATGAGTTTGTCTTTATGATAATCCATTGGTTGCCTTTTAAATTGATCACTGCCCTCAGACCTTTATTTATGGTCACTATTCAGTGGGATAATGTCTGCTCAGCTAAAGGGAACAAAGCAGGATAACTAGCCAGTGACTTAATTTCTGGCTGTACCAGAGTATACAAAGATTCTGTGGGCTAGTCTTTAGGCAAAACTAGTAATAGCTAGAATGAAGAGTGTCAAAAACATGAGTGTAAGAAGACAAGTTGAAAGGAACAAGTTAACTTTATAGGTTTCTTTATGAATTCTATACCACATATTAAACTAAGTTCTCCCAGTACTTTTCTAGAAGCAGAAGGACTAAAGGAGAAGCTGGTGAATTGAGACAAGACCCACCTTGTTGCAAAAGAATGCCAAAGGTCTCCACCCGCTGTGGAAGAATGTCCAGATCTGCAGTACTAGATAACATTGCCTGGCAACCGGTCCAGACTGGCACAGCTCCCCTACCCACATAGGGGCAGGACTGGATGGACTTGGCACCTAAAATGAACCAATCATTTTAAAGGTCAACTTCCCTATAGCCCTTTACCCAATCCTAAGCTGCCAAGACTGCATCACCACCCCTAGCTTTCCCGCGCTTTTTCCTTTAAAAACTCCAGGCTGTTCCTTGCTGGTTTGGAGGGCAGCCACATTGTGCGATGGCTTAAATAAACCTCTTGCATTTGCATTCAAGTTCCCGTCATCTGCCTTCCTGAAAGTTAGGTTCCTGCTGGGCCTGACAAAGTGAATTAATTTGTTATCTGAAATAACGAAAGCTCCATAACATCTGCTATATGTTAATGAGTGGCACTGAATGCAGAGCAAACAGCAAGACAAAAGCAACACACTGCTCATGTTTGTCCCCTGGAGTTCTGAGCTGTTTCAGGCCAGGGCCAGTATGCTTAGTCAGAAATTAATGTTGCTGAATAGAGTAAAGAACAATTGGTTCAGGCCTGTGCTTTAAACTTTAAAATAATAGCCACTGATTTTTTTAAATTTTTTAATTAACTTTTATTAATTACACTTTATTCATTTTGTATCCCCCCATAAGCCCCTCCTTCCTCCCCTCCTGGTCACACCCTCCCCCCTTTCTGCATGCATGCCCCTCCCCAAGTCCACTGATAGGGGAGGTCCTCCTCTCATTCTTTCTGATCTTAGTCTATCAGTTCTCATCAGAAGTGGCTGCATTGTCAGGGTTCTAGGTTATCTCCATGAATAGTCCTTGGTTGGAGTATGAGTATCTGGGAAGTTCCCTGTGTTCAAATTTTCTTGTTTTGTTGCTCTCCTTGCGGAGTTCCTGTCCTCTCCAGCTCTTACTATTTCCCACTTCTTACATAAAATTCCATTCACTCTGGCCAATAGTTGGCCATCAGGCTCAGCATCTGCTTTGACAGTCTGCACGGCAGAGGCTTTCAGAGGCCCTCTGTGGCAGGTTCCGAGGTTGTTTCCTGTTTTCTTCTTCTTCTCATGTCCCTCCTCTTTGCCTTTCAGGGTGGGGATTGAACATTTTAGTTAGGGTCCTCTCTTTTGCTTAGTTTGTTTAGATGTACAGATTTTAGTGGGTTTATTCTATGTTGTATGTTTATATGAGTGAGTATATACCGTGTGTGTCTTTTTGCTTCTGGGACAACTCACTCAGGATGATCCTTTCCAGGTCCCACCATATACCTGCAAATTTCATGATTTCTTTATTTTTCATTGCTGAGTAATACTCCATTGTGTAGATGTATCACAATTTCTGCATCCATTCTTCAATTGAGGGGCAACTGGGCTGTTTCCAGCTTCTGGCTATTACAAATAAAGCTGCTACAAACATGGTTGAGCAAATGTCCTTTTTGTGTACTTGAGCCTCTTTTGGATATATACCTAGGAGTGGTATGGCTGGATCTTGAGGAAGCGCTATTCCTAGTTGTGTGAGAAAGCGCCAGATTGATTTCCAGAGTGGTTGTACCAGTTTACATACCCACCAGCAGTGGAGGAGGGTTCCCCTTTCTCCACAACCTCTCCAGCATGTGTTGTCACTTGAGTTTTGAACTTGGCCATTCTGATGGGTGTAAGGTAAAATCTCAGGGTTGTTTTGATTTGCATTTCCCTAATGGCTAATGAGGTTGAGCATTTCTTTAAGTGCTTCTGTGCCATTTGATATTCCTCTACAGAGAATTCTCTCTTTAGCTCTGTTCCCCATTTTTTAAGTGGATTACTTGGTTTATTGCTTTTCAGCTTCTTTAGTTCTTTATATATATTGGATATGAGTCCTCTGTCAGATAAAGGTTTGGTGATGATTCTTTCCCAATCTGTAGGCAGTCATTTTTTTTTTTTATGACAGTGTCCTTTGCTTTGCAGAAGCTTTTCAGTTTCATGAGGTCCCATTTATTGATTATTGCTCTTAGAGCCTGTGCTGTTGGTGTTCTGTTCAGGAAGTTGTCTCCTGTACCAATGGGTTCTAGGGTATTCCCCACTTTTTTTTCTAGCCGATTTAATGTGTCTGGTTTTGTGTTGAGGTCTTTGATCCACTTGGACTTCAGATTTGTGTAGGGTGATAAGTATGGATCTATTTTTATTTTTCTACATGTGGACATCCAGTTGGACCAGCACCATTTGTTGAAGATGCTATCTTTTTTCCATTGTATGGTTTTGACATCTTTGTCAAAAATTAGCTGTCCATAAGTGTGTGGGTTTATTTCTGGGTCTTCTGTTCGATTCCATTGATCCACCATTCTGTTTCTATGCCAGTACCATGCAGTTTTTATAACTGTTGCTCTATGGTACAGCTTGAGATCAGGGATGGAGATACCTCCAGAAGATCTTTTATTGTAGAGGATTGTTTTAGCAATTCTGGGTTTCTTGTTATTCCATAGGAAGTTGAGAATTATTCTTTCCAGGTCTTTAAAGAATTGTGTTGGCAATTTGATGGGAATTGCATTAAATCTGTAGATTGCTTTTGGTAAGATGGCCATTTTTGCTATGTTAATCCTGCCAAGCCATGAGCATGGGAGATCTTTCCATCTTCTCATATCTTCCTCTAATTCTTTCTTCAGAGACTTGAAATTTTTTTCATACAAGTCTTTGACTTGCTTGGTTAGGGTTACACCAAGGTACTTTATGTCATTTGTGGCTATTGTGAAGGGTGTTATTTCACTAATTTCTTTCTCATCCCTTTTGTCTTTTGTATTCAGGAGTGCTACTGATTATTTTGAGTTAATTTTGTATCTGGCCACTTTACTGAAGGTGTTTATCAACTGTAGGAGTTCGCTGGTAGAGTTTTGGGGGTCACTCATGTATACTATCATATCATCTGCAAATAGTGATAATTTGACTTCTTCTTTTCCCATCTGTATCCCCTTGATCTCCTTCAAATGTCTTATTGCTCTAGCAAGGACTTCCAGCACTATGTTGAAGAGATATGGAGAGAGTGGGCAGCCTTGTCTTGTCCCTGATTTCAGTGGGATTGCTTTAAGTTTCTCACCATTCAGTTTGATGTTGGCTATAGGCTTGCTGTATATCACCTTTACTATGTTTAGATATGTGCCTTGTATCCCTGATCTCTCCAATACTTTAAACATAAATGGATGTTGGATTGTGTCAAATGCTTTTTCAGCATCTGGGAAGATTATCATGTGGTTTTATTCTTTCAGTTTGTTAATATGGTGGATCACATTGATGGACTTCCGTATAGTGAACCACCCCTGCATACCTGGGATGAAGACTACTTGGTCATAGTGGATAATATCTTTGATGTGTTCTAGGATTTGGTTTGCAAGTATTTTGTTGAGTATTTTTGCATCAATGTTCATAAGAGAGATTGGACTGAAATTCTCTTTAATTGTTGAGTCTTTGTGAGGTTTAGGTACCAAGGTGACTGTGGCTTCATAGAAGGAGTTTGGTAATGTTCCTTCTGTTTCTATTTTGTGGAATACTTTGAAAAGAATTGGAGTTAGCTCTTCTTTGAAGGTCTGGTAGAATTCTGCGCTGAAGCCATCTGGTCCTGGGCTTTTTTGGATGGGAGACTTTTGATGACTGCTTCTGTTTCTTTGGGGGATATAGGACTATTTAATTGATTTACCTGGTCTTCATTCAGCTTTGGTAAGTGGAATCGATCAAGAAAATTGTCCATTTCATTTAGATTTTCAAATTTTGTGGCATATAGACTTTTGAAGTAAGTCCTAATGATTGTTTGGATTTCCTCAGTGTCTGTAGTTATGTCCCCCTTTTCATTTTTGATTTTGTTGATTTGGGTGGTGTCTCTCTGCCTTTTAGTTAGCTTGGCTAAGGGTTTGTCGATCTTGTTGATTTTCTCAAAGAACCAGCTCTTGGTTTCATTGATTCTTTGAATTGTTTTATTTGTTTCTAATTGATTGATTTCAACCCTGAGTTTGATTATTTCCTGCCGTCTACTCCTTTTTGGTGTATCTGCTTCTTCTTTTTCTAGGGTTTTTAAGTGGGCCATTAAGTTGCTTGAATGAGCTGTCTCGAATTTCTTCTTAAAGGCACTTGCTGCTATGAACTTATTGGCCTCTCCTTTAACATGGGGAAATTTTCTTCAATGATTTTGTTGAAAATATTTTCTGGGTCTTGGAGAAGGGAGTCTTCTTTTTCCTCTATACCTATTATTCTTAGGTTTTGTCTTTTCATATAGTCTTCGATTTCTTGGATGGTCTGTGTCAGGAATTTTTTGGATTTAACATTTTCTTTGACAGATACATCTATTTCTTCCATTGTATCTTCCACACCTGAGATTCTTTCTTCCATCCCTTTAGTCTGTTGTTATGCTTATCTCTGTAGTTCCTGTTTTCTTCCCTAAATTCTTCTTTTCCATTATTTCCTCCATTTGTGTTTTCTTTAATTTTTCCAGTTCTATCTTCAGGTCTTGAGTTGTTTTGTTGATTTCCTTCACCTGTCTGATTGTATTTTCCTCTTTTTCTTTTAATTCCTTCAACTCTGTTTCTTTTATTTCTTTCAGTGATTTAATTATTTCTTCTCTGAAGGCCGAAAACTGTTTGGCTGCATCTTCCCGTATTTCTTCATGGATTGCCATAATCTGCTTGTCTTTAACTTCCTCCATTTCTTTACAGATAGCTATGATCTGTTTGGTTTTATCTTCCTCTAATTCTTTACGTATTTTATTTGTTTCCTTTATTATCCTCTTCATCAGCATAGATGTAGTAAGGTCATCTTCTTGATTTTCTATTATGCTGCGTTGTCCAGGGCTATTCGCCCCTAGATGCCTGGGTTCGGAGATGCCATATTTCTCTGTCTTTTGTTGGTTGAGCTTTTACGCTGACCTCTACCCATTGGGCTGTTTTAGGTGTTGGCTGTTAGTTTCTGTGCTTCCTGGAGTCCTGAGGTAGGGAGAATCCCCTTGGCCAGAAGATGATTTTTCCTGAAGGAGTCCTCCTCTGCTTTTTGGTTATGGTACTGTATGGCCAGTGTTTCTCAGGAATTGCCACTGCTCACCTCAGGTATATAGACCTGAGTAGTAGCTGTGGTCTTTGTTAGGCAGGGAGGGCTCTCCTCTTACCCATAGAAGTTCTCAAGACAGCTGCCCCACTGCTGGGTTTCTCATTATAAATTTAGTGAGCTGCTGCTGTTGTTACAGTTTTTCAGGTACAGTCCTCTTGAAGAACCTGCTGATTCCCTAGCTGTGGGGTTTTCTCCCAACAGGGAAACTCAGTCTGTTATCCTGGGGCACACAGTTCTGTCCGGGAAAGTGAGAGGAGTGCCAGCAAGTCTCTGGGCCAGAGGCTGAGTGCTCCGCTCTGGGCCTGGAGAATATGCACCTAGGTTGAGTTGGCACCTGGGGGCGCCGCTCTGGTCTGGAGGCTGGTAACTGAGGGCTCCACTCTGGTCTGAAGGCTGGGTGCCTCCGCCTGGACAGGAAGCTGTGTGTCCCTGTCTGGGATGGCGGCTACGGGCACTGCTCTGGTCCGGACGCTGTGGGTGCAGCCCTCTTGAAGAACCAGGGATTCCCACAGTTTTGTCATTCTAGCTAGGGATAACTGGTTGATCCTTGGCACAGTATCTGAGGGCTGCTGTAATGGCTCTCTGGCTTTTGTAGGTCTGAGGATGCAGCTGTGTGCCCCAGTGCCCTAGGGGTACTCAATAATGGCGGCTGAGTCAGCGCTCCTGCCTGCAGTAGAAGGCTAGAGCCTAGATTCTGTGTGAATCCAGAAAGTCTTTTGGTGCTGGGTGTCCTGAGCGTTAGACCTGATGATCCCCCCAGCTGTGGGGTTTCCTCCTGCCAGGGACACCCAGTCTTTGCTTTGGGTGCAGCCATTCTGGCTGGGGTGGCGAGTAGAACCCACAGGCACAGATTCCCACCTGTGGCTCCGCCTTTCTGGCCTTTGGGAGCCTGGGCGTCTGCCTAAACTGGATAATTTTCCCGAGACCTTTTTGGGGTGGTGGTATCAGCTGAGTGCTCTGAGATCAGACCAGCCGTTTCCCTCCCTGTGGGTTTGCACCCGACAGTGAAACTCAGTCTCTGGTCCCCTGGGGCCCACAGTTCTGTCTAGGCAGCAAATCAGGTGCGCAGTCAGGGCTCTGTGCAGGCACCTGGGTCCCCGGCTCTGGCTCCAGGCTGGCTCCTGGGGCACCCAAGGAACCCAAGTCTTTTCCAGGGGATGTCTGGGTGACCTAAGGTCGGTCCCAATCTTTTCCTGCACCATGGGGTTATCTCTCGACTGGAAAATCCAGTCTGTGATGTTGTGGGCCCACAGTTCAGACTGGGACAGTGACCAGATGATGCTGGCATGTGGCTCTGGGCTGGTGACCAAGCCCCTGGTGGAACCGGGGTCTCTTCCGCGGTTTAGCTAGGTGAGTTAAAGCTGATTGAATCCTCCACTGTGGGGTATCCTCTCACCTGGGAAACACAATCACTTGTGTTTTATGGCCGCGAGTTCTGATTGCTGGTCACTGTGACGATCCTGCTGTGCTGCTGTTCAGAATGAGAGTCCTCCAGGTACCGCCATCTTGCCCTGCCTCGTAGCCACTGATTTTTAATCTTTGGTCTCTTATATTGCCTTTTCCATGATCATTTGAACACCCAATCTTGGGTCTTCCAGATATGACCATTGGTATCCCACAGATTTATCTTTCCATAATGGGATCTGGGTACTATTACTGTATTGCTCCCAAACATTCCTTCATAAAAGCCATCAAGTGATTTAAAATACAGGGCCCAAAGATAAAAATCAAAATGAGTAGGGGCCCTTCAGGGTGGATATAGGGGTAGTAAGTCAAAGAGAACTATTATACCAGGATTTAAACCATCCTCTCTCTAGCATCTCTCCAGGATGCAATACTAGTTCCTACTCCAGCTAAGCAGGTTCCCAAGATAATAAAGCTAGCTAGGTGGAGATATGTCACACCACCCTCTGGGAAGTGCTAGCCTTAATGCCCTGAGGGAAAGACCTAGCCTTACTATATTCTTTTCCCCACCCACTAAAGATATAGTTGCTAGGAAACTGGCCCACCCCCCTAGGAAGAGATGCCAGACCATTAATGGTTTGGGGACCTATCTATAGCCAATCAATTCAAAATGCAACATTCCTTTTGTGTCTCGACCAATAGATGCTTGCCCGGCAGGAATCCCCCCTGCTTTGGGCTCACTGGGAGAGACCTGATCTTTAAATCACCCAAGTGACCGGAGCACCAGGTTCTTGCTCACACAGCTTCAGCAGTGGGGGGTGTGGGCCCAAGCTGCAGCTTGTAATTATTTGTAATAAAAAATGTGTTTTGCAATAGGGGGGGGGGAGAGCAATTGGACTGGATCCTTACTATGGTATATGATGAAACAGATTTCCCTTTACCGAAACCCTTAAATATAATGATAGCGTGAAAAGGAAAAGGCAACCTCACTGAAAGGACAAGCTTTTCTGAAGGTATTATCATGTTCGTCACTTTCCTGACAGATGGACTCATTGTGTATGAGCAATTAATATGTTTTATTAAACTACACGAGAGGAAATAGAAAATCTGAATACGGTAGAAGTTTTAAGTGTGTATTAATAATAAAATATTTCATAATCAAGGCAATGTGAGCTTTTTAGGACTCAACAAATGACAGAATGAGAACACTGGAAGCAGCAAACAAAATTGTGACTTTCTGGCCTGAGCCAGACTTCCCATAAAGTGAGGAGATTCCTCTTTTGGAAATTTATCAGAACAAGCAAATTATGAACTCAGATTTGAAACTTTATATTTCTGTGGTAAATGAAGATGTGATAGAAATGAATTTTCTGTTAGGACTGAATAAAATGATGATGTGCACAGCAAATTTTATATGAAAGAGTTTTATTAGATGGAAGTGGAGAAAGCAAGATATGACAGGGTTAAGACAGAGGGAGCCCCAACAGAGAAAGGGGAGAGGGCGAGAGACCAGAGGGCAAGAGAGCTACAAAGTGGTGGGTCGAACCTTTTAAGAAGAACCTTAACCACACCTGCTAGGTGTGGCTACCTGGTGGGCAACCTATGTTGGCATCATAGCTTGCTAAGCAACCGAGAAGCAGGCTGTCTAAATACTAAGATTCCTCCCTTTTTCTGTAATTAAGAAATGAAGAGCTTGGGCTGCTTCTCATGTAAGACAAGTTAAAATATATAAAATTTGGTTTATTGGAAGTAGCTCTTGGTTGCCATGCAAGGGAGTAAGCGAGAGAGAAAAAAAAAATAGCAACAAAATGTCCAGATTACATGGTCAATAGGAAAAGGGGAAGCCCCTGCCCTGGAAAGTTCAGGAAATGGGGTTGCCAGTTAAGAGTTGCCAGCCACACAATGCAGCAGGTAGGAAGTACGGACTGGGGAATGCTGGGAGAACCTACAGTTACTTGTTCTGGGCCTGAAGCACACCATTCCAATCTTTTGTTAGTAATAAGTGAATAATGGGTATAGATTCTCTTCTGGCTACTTCCTGCTGACACTGGGGGCCCTGTAGGGTGATCAAAAGGCTGAAATGCTGGCCAAGTCCTTGAAGAACAGACTGTGTTGATGCTGTCCAGGGTCGGTGAGAACATCCATGGCTGGGAAGGAAAGTGCAAGTCTAGCTTGATGGAAGTCTGTGAGGTCAGGCTGGGACACTTGTGGTAGCTGCTCTGGCCCTGTCGTGGATGTTGGAAACATCTGCATCTGGCAGGATACTGAAGCATATATATAGACAGAAGACAAAGTATGTAGATTATAGAGAAAATTTCTTTAGGTGTACATTTAAAACATTTGGGAGAGTGAACAGAGGTGGAAGATTTGGATCAAAGAGACTTGAACATAGGAACCTCAATTTAACTGAGGGAACCTCCATTTACCTATCACTGGCAGTAATTAAAAAGGCTTTGCTTTGGATCTGTCATCTAAAGAAATTGAGGCCAAGAGAGTGAGCTGGTGGGAGACACATGATGACATCATAGGTTGTTGCTAGGCAACCCAGAAGCAGGCTGCCTAAATACTAACACTTTCTTCTCTGAAATCATGAAACCCTTAACCTCTTTAGATTGTTCTTATTCAGAAAATAATAGTGTGAATCACTTTCTAGTAATTCAGTAAAATTTCAGAAAGCAGCTCCTTGTGAGACTAATGTTTGCATGCATACTGTAGTGTGAAGTTTAGCCATCTGATCACCTAATCAATAAATTTAAGAACCAAGAAAGTGGTTCCTCTTGAACCCCGCTTCCATTTAATCTTACCTTTCACCATTACTACATCAGAAAATGATTTCTGCTGGTTGTCTAGGAAACTATACTATGAAGAGGATTGAAATGTGTGATGATCACATTCTTTATAAACCTGTAAAAAAGAGATAAACCTACTAGAAAATGCAAAAAATCTATTCACCATCCCACTGGGGAGACTGGATTTTAAATCCTTCTTTCAAAAGCCTCTTCAAATGTAGAGCATGCTCATTATGTAAGGTAAAAGCACAAGCTAAAAACTGAAGGAATCTCAAAAAGCAGTGGGATATATAAAGAAAGAAATGAAAGCTGAATGGAACAATGTGCAAACTTTGTTCACTTGCAAATTCATTGCAAACTTCTTATGAATTTTTTGGTCTAATTTAAAAATTGGAACCACAGGCCTACAATTCTGCCAGTATTGGTTTGGCTTTATTATACATTGGGAAAAAAATTACCTCTTCATAAAATAAAAACAATTTTCAGGAATGCTTAATGAAAAAAATTAAACCTCAGCAATTGCATTTACATTAAATGAATATACTCAGAGCTATGACTTTATTAAAATTCTAGAAATTAAGAATGAAAGAAATTTCATTTTCCTACCTTCAAATTTTGAAGCTGTAATACTAAACAAATAGAAAATTAAGACTAGAAAGAACACAAAGAGAAAGGAAAGAGGAGTAAAAGAAGAGGAGGATGATTAAAAATGAGGAAGAAGAGAAGAAGAAGGGGAGGGAGGAAGGAAGGAAGTGTTAGTGATTCCACTGAAAATTCAGAATGATTCATGCTGATCATGTAATATTCCAGGTGAAATCCCAGAGAAAAGGAGGAACAGCAAGGAGTAGCTATACCATACACTGCTAGTAAAAAGAAAAAAAAAAAGAGCCAAATGGTGTTCAATAATCTTACCTCTTAAAACAAGTCTCACATAAATACTTGTTCCAGCAACAGTTACATGTGTTGCACAAGTATATAGTTGGTTTTATTGACGAGTTACCTTCCCTCAGTTCAACAATTACCATGTTCCCATGAACCTACATCTCATCTAAGACCTGACCTGTAAACCTCCAGGAGTTGCTCTAAGTTACCTAGTTTAGAAAGAATTCTGGGAACTCTGATTCGTAAGGATCTGCCACCTAAATCAATGTGTGATTTAGTTCTGTATTCCCTACCCATGGAATCTGTACCTTAGTGCCTGCCTAGCTCCTCGTTTCTCACTGACCACTCCTTAGCTTATAAAACCCCAGTTGTTTATGCTCTGTTCACAATGGAACCGAATTCTCTACTAAATTCTCCTTCCCTCTTGTGTTATCCTTCCTGAATAAAGCATTCTCTCACTGCTTTATTGCCCAGCTCTGGCTTGCTTTAACAATATCAGTTAAATATGTCTAATACCCTTCTCTTTATATAGCTCTCTGCTTTACATTGCTACACTTCAGCTCTATGAATACCAAAGTTAAATTAATTCCTAAGACCCAGAGCCTGCTCTCTATTTTTTTCATGTCTCAACCTTCTTAAAGCCAAAAACAGTAAGTGTTCTAAAAATGTAAGGAATAGAGTGAATATTATTAAATATTAAGTATGTCGGTATCTTTTTAGTCTCAAATAAAACATGTGTTTATTTCTGCCAATAAACACACATATTCGGAGTTTCAACTTTGATTTTTTTTTTTTTAGGCATTCTTCACATGGAATAATTTTTAAACTAAAATAAGTCTTGAAATCTTAACATCAGGTAACAGACCACTAAAGGTTTAAATGGAAAGCTTAAAATCTGCTTAGCTTGCTTAGAACTCATCTGACAGTGTCTTTTCTAAAGTAGGGGGAGTAAACTAGGGGGATGGAATGATCATGGTGTGTAAGCTCTCTGCAGAAAGTGGTGACTCTTCCAAATGAAAATGTGATTTTTCTCTTTCCCCGAGAACTGACTGAAATATCTACATGAAAGAAACATAACACGGTGAGCTGTAATAGTAACAATTACAAAAATTTTCAGTTTTCATTATTTATAAATGACTTGCACTGTCTTATCTGAAGATCACTACAAATCACTGGAATGAATAGGACCATTTCTATTGTCACTGCAAATGAAGATCTAATTTCAAAAAGGTTATCCTCAGTAAATATCTAACTGCAGGAACATTCAATAGTTCGTGGAAGAAATTGGCCTTCATGTCTGAGAAGAGATGTGAAAATTTCATGGTGACTGTTTGCTGAAATAGGGCTTCTGCAAAAGTGAAGGTGTGACTCACATGAGGCACGACCCTGGACACCTAATTCTTTGCTACAGTAGAGAAGTGAGAAAAATGATTGGCCTGTCCAGCTAGAACACTCCCAAATGTTTGCTACCATAAGTTTACTATATTTAATGTGACATTTACCTTTGTTGGTACAGATTTTAAAAGAAGTTAAAATAATTTAGTAAGAAAATTTACTATGTATTCTAAAATCAAGCTGCCATTAAACATCCACATTAGCATTTGGGGCAGGAAATGCCTATTCCATAACCCTCATCCAGGACAGGACAATAAGTCATAAACTTCCTTATAGCCAAGCAAAAAAAACAAACACTGTGCCCCATTGCAGTAACAAATGTTCCATTAGGACAGGGAATGTTAAAAGTCAGAGCAGCCTGGCTTACAATAAGTAACAGTGTCCATAAAGAGGAAACTGGCAAAGTACACGGGAAATCCTGCTCTTTGCTACACTTCCACCTGTAACACAGATCAAATGGAATGCTCCTGTTATTCTCTTCTGCATTGGTCTTTATGCCTCAATAAGCATATCTTAAAGTGTATGCATCACATATATTTATATTTCGAAAATAGCTATGTACTTTGAACAGCAAATGCAATGTTATGTAAACACACCTGTAACTTGGGACCGTGAATGCAGTGTAGAGTGGAGAAGGTTCTGAGGGAGTAAAGTCCCTGAGTGAATATGTATTGTTGACATGGACACAGACACATTGAGGACTTTAAGAGCTTGTTTCTATGATATATCAACAAAATCATCAACCCATGTATGTCAGGATTAAGATAGATAGCAAAGCTTTCCTCTGGGGTCTTAACATAAGTGTTCGTAAGCAAGAAACTAATGTGTGCAAAGAGAAACAACCATGCTTCCTCCTCCCATATGGTTATAGCCTGAGACTGCCTTCTGAGAGTATATAAACTTTCCACTGTACTGTCCTAATGAACAGGTTGGTAGCAGAATATTCCCACCTGATTCCAGTTTTACTGAATGTGTGTTTGTCTCTTCATTTGGTTGCTCTCTCTGGTCAGGGTTCCAAACCTCAAGGGTGGAGGCAAAGCCACACTAATTACATATAACTGTGTCCTGGACAGAGAATGCAAAGCTGCTTAAGCACACTTCTGACTGGGTGTTATTTAAGTATATGTACAAACCTTGATTTCTGTCCCAAAGGTTCCTTTGGAAATCTCTTATGCCTAATGTCACTAGAGCCCCACGTAAGATTTTCTTTTGTCATCATCGTCATATCCCTCGCCCTGCACTCATCATCCAACCACCTGAGCCGGGAGTAAAATCAGTGGGACACTTGACAGTCAATTTTAGAGAAGCTGCTTTTTCACTAAGGCACCAAATAGGAGATAGACACAGTCAGATAAAATTATACTGTTTTGTGAAACTTTTGATGCTTCAGGTACAGTTTTCACTAGAACCAGATGAAAGCCAGGAAATGCACATGATCATAAAGAATATTATAATAGAAATACATAGCCAGCTATGTAATCTGAAAACACATGGTTTTGAATTCAATGCATAGGTGTTAAATAAATCAGGGGAGCACCAATTTAAAGCTGTTGGTCATTGTTTTAATTTTTAAGTGGGTTGCCTTCAGAATAACTCTATAGGCAAAACATCTAGTACTAATAAGATGAAATATTTCCCAACTGAAACAGAAAATTTAAATGATCTGAATTCCCACCAAAATGACTGTGACCCTGACAAAAGCCAGTGGAACACCATTTGTTGGGTGAGGGGGTTACTCAAAGAGGTTCTGAGTTGCCGAGTGATCATTAGTTTGCTGAGAAAACATAAATGTATTAAGATAAACATCAACATTGAGTCATGCACAGACTTGTGATGTCCCTGAAATGGAAAGACTAGATTCAATTTAAAAAAAAAACATTCTTTTATGTTCTTTTCTCTATAAATTACAACATGAGATTTCCACTCCTCCTTCTACTTAAATAGAAATGATAAGAGTGCTGACTTAAATTTTTCAATAGATAGTCCAGGCAATTAAATGTATTTTAATGAAGCAAAACAGATAATGGATGCTCCTGTGTTGTCACTGTGAGGTGTCAGAGGCATGGGCTTACTCATCTGGAGAACTCCCGGAGATGACCAGGAACACAGATAAAGCCGGCAGGCAAAGGTTTGCTCAGTTGTCTGTGGAAATGAGAGGCTAATATTGATGTTGATTTCCCAGTTTCCCTCACTTTGTTGTATATCAAAGCCCCATAGAAGTCATCAGGAAAAAGTCTTGTGTGTGTATATATATATACATATATTCAGAGTTTTAGGAGACTTAGGTTAATGCCATCTTCTCCACAAAATCTTTTTTGTACCTGTTCACTTATAACATATACCATACACAGTTAAAGGTATTAACAGACATTGTATGAAAGCTAGGATCTAAAAGATTAGCAGGAATTGTTTCAATGACAAGATGAAAAAAAAAAAAAACAAACAACCTTTTATTTTGTGAACTAGAAGCAGTAGTATTAATTAGGTGTTTAATTTGCTTTTAATTGCTTGATAAACCTGATGATCAAAACCAGCTTTAGGAAGTAAATAGGTTGTGGTTTTGTTGTTGTTGTTGTTGTTGTTTTAATTTTTTATTTAACTTTTATTAATTACACTTCATTCATTTTGTATCCCCTCATAAGCCCCTCCCTCCTCCCCTCCCGATCCCACCCTCCCTCCCCTTTCTGCATGCATGCCCCTCCCCAATTCCACAGATAGGGGAGGTCCTCCTCTCCTTGTTGTTTTGTGTTTTGATCGTTTATTTTCTGGCTCATAGCTTATAGCCCATCATTGAAGGATGCAATAACAGGTGATGAAGCAGAAGTCATTGAGGAATATCTTAATGGCTTTGTCCCCATGCTTTGTTAAACCTGCCTTCTTTTTAATTTAATTTTATTTAATTTAAGTTTATTTACTTTACATCCCAAGAGTGCCCCTCCCACCTCTCCTCCTTCCTTTCTCCCTTCCCCCCTAGAAAAGTGGGGCCCTTCTCCCCTGTAACAGCCCTCCCAGTGCATCAAGTGACATCAGGAATGGCATATCCTCATCCACTGAGGCCGGGCAAGGAAGTCCTGCCAGGGAAGAGCGAACCAAAAGCAGGCAATAGAGTCCATGTGAAATACCAGCCTCCCCAGGTCATACTAACTCCCCCTTCTTTCATATGATTCCCTGTACCAAATATATCTGGGCACAGGAGTCTTTTCTGAGACTGATTCTCCAACCAAAGACCATGTATGGAGATAACCTAGAACCTCTGCTCAGATGTAGTCCATGGTAGCTCAGTATCCAAGCGTGTACCCTAATAAGGGGAACAGGGACTATTTCTGACATGAACTCAATGGCTGGCTCTTTGACCTCCCCCACACACACCCAAGGGAGGAGCAACCTTGCTAGGCAACAGAGGAGGACTTTGGTCCTGAAGATACCTGATAAGCTAGGGTCAGATGAAAAGGGAAGAGGACCTTCCCTATCAGTGGACTTGGAAAGGGGTAGGGAGATGAGGGAGGGAGGGTAGGATTGGGAGGGAATGAGGGAGCCGGATACAGCTGGGATACAAAGTTAATAAACTGTAGCTAATATTAAAAAATAAAAATTTAATTAAAAAAAAGAAATACCAGCCTCCCAACTTGCTACAAGAAGACAAACCTTCCCAATGGCTACATATGTGAGGGGGCCTAGGTCCAGACCATACATGCTCCTTAGCTGATGTCTGCGTCTCTGTAAGCCCCTGTGGGCCTTGGTTAGTTGTCTCTGTTGATCTTCTTGTGGGGTTCCTCTCCCCTCCAGATCCTTCCATCTTTCCCCCAATACTTCCACAGGAGCCCTGGAGCTCTGCCCCATGCTTGGTTGCAAGTCTCAGTATCTGTCGTGATGCACTGATAGGTGGCGCCTCCTGGAGGACAGTCATGTTAGTCTCCTGTCTGCAGACAGAAAAGTAACATCATAGTGTCAGGGCTGGCTCACTACTGTGGGGTGGGTCTCAGGTTAGGCCAATCAGCTATTGAACTTTCCCTCCATCTCTGTTCCCTCTTATCCCCACACTTCTTATAGGCATGGTAGTTTTGGAACAAAGGTTTTGGGAGTGAGTTGTCCCACCCCACTAGTCCTGCCTGGCTAGGAGGTGGTCACATCAGTCTCCATACCCCCACCCCATTAGGAGTCTCAGCTAGAGTCAACCCCTATCATTCCAGGAGCCTACCCTGTCCCAGGCCTTCAGCTTGTCAAAGAGATGGCCCCCATCAGTTTTCCATCTTGTTCCCAGACCTCTCACCTCCCACCCCCATTCTTCCCACATCTGATTCCCACCCTTGCTTCCCTTCCCATTCCATCTCCTGCCCAATTCCCTTTCTTCATCCATTACTGCTGTCTATTCTATTTCCCCTTCTGAGTGACATTCCAGCACCCTTCCTTGGGCCCACCTTGTTACTTAACTTCTTTGGGTCTGTAGATTGTAGAATGGTAATCCTGTACTATAGGTCTAATATCTATTTATAACATACCATTTGTGTCTCTCTGGGTTTGGCTTATTTCACTCAGGATGACCTTTTCTAGTTCCATCCATTTACCTGCAAATTTTTCATGATTTCCATATTTTGTGCTTCAGATAAATTTTATATTTCAGGGCCCATTGCAATAGGATGACTGGCTTTTGGGGAAGCATATTGGCTTAGATGTTCATGTTTATCTATTTGTGCTGGGATCTAGATATCCAGAGTTACAATATTTGAAGTGTTTCTTGGTGTAAATATCTGCTCTTGTCTTCATTGAGTGGATGATTCGGTTTTTGTTTGCTATTTCCCACTGTGGATCCTAGGCAAATGTCGTTGCTTTGGGGTCATTAGAATAACGTGCTACTGTAGGTAGGTAGGTGACACAAATAATAGAGATAGGTTAATAGGAACGGATGAGAGAGGCAGTGGGAAAGAGCTTGGGGTGCTGTTGGGATCTGCATTAAGAGAAGGAATCTCCAAGTAAAGTGTGGAAAGAGGCTCCTGTAGGCAGTTTTTTGGAGGACTAAGAATAAATCTGGAGAGATTGGGATGGGGTTCAGAAAGGATGTTGAAAATCACCGACCTGAATCCCAAACCGGTGTCACCACTGGGGGTTCTCAGTACATCACAAAGGAGTAGAGATGGGCTAGAAAGAAAGAGTGAGAGGTTAAGCAGAAAAGAACTAATTGGGAACAAAAGGCAGAATAGAGTTAGGATGGAGTAAGGCCCCGCAGAAGAATAAAGAGTAAGCCTAGGAAGGCAGGAATAAAAGATGGGAGATCCTCGGTCTGTAACAGGAGCAAAGTTCACAGTGCATTTACACTAGCTGCCTTCACATCTTGTTATCTAGTGAAGTCAACATATAAAATTAACCACCACAACCCAACAAAGAAGATGTGGTGTGCTGCTTTGAAGGTGAATATGGTTTTTAATCATCTAGAAGAGATTCAAACTGTAATCAACTGTAGATAAACCTATTCCTGTTACAATTAGACACTATATCATAACATACAAAGCTGATGCACCCACAAAATATATAAAAAAGGAATATATTTTCATATTTATACAGTTAACAAGCAAGACAAGTTCATTTTTTCAAATATGGAAAATGTGAATTTTACTCTGTCCAGTTGTTTGAAGGAATATTGAGTTGGATAATAAGCAAAGACTACTGGTAATCGCATAATATTAAAATGAGAAGAAAATAAAAAAGAAACTTTTTACTCTAATAATATTTCCTAAACAACTTTCTGGGGAAAAGACACTAAAACTACACTAATTATTTATAGCTATGTCATACTAAACAGGTAATGGCGAATGAGGAAATGCATTCCAACTTCTTTAATTCCCTAATAAAATCTAGAAGAAAATGGTTATTATTCCTCTGATTCCAGAAATTGTCATAAAAGAGTCACTCCAAAAATGCTCATATGTTATAGATTACTGTCTTAGATAATTTCCACATGCATTTTTTTGCATGTATTTACACTGTGTGTAAGTGTGCACTCAAGCAAGCCTGTGCCAATGCCCTTTTGTGGAGGTGAAAGGTCATCTTCCAGGAATCAGTTCTCACCTTCCAGCATATGAGTTCTACAGAGTTAACAAGCTCAGGCCATCAAGTTCAGCACAAGTGCCCTTAGCCATAGAGCAGTCTCATTGGCCTTTTAAAGAAGGGTTTAAATGCTTATTTATTGTTTGTTTGTTTATATTTCCATATTTTAAAAGATTTACTTGAGAGTAGACAGAAAAATAATTCAATGTGGTTTTGGTTTTGGAAGGAAAATATTAGAGTTATACAATTTTTTAAGAATCTGAAGCTCGGCAAATGAAAGAAAGCTACATGCTCACAGAACAAAGGGATACAATTTCAAGACCAAAGAAAGGTTCGAGAACAAAACATTTGCCACCTACCCTTGATCCTCTGCTCTTGATACCCATGGCAGGAGAAGTTGGGATTTTATTCAGCTCTGAGTCACCTGAGGGGGTCATAGCTTCTATCCAGCTGTGGGTCACCTGTGTTCTTAACTGCAACAGGAGTCAGAGTCTATCCAGCTGTGGATCACTTGTGCTATTGTTCCCTGAGGCATGAGGGTTCAGAGTCCTTGTGCAACTGTGGAAACCTGTGTTTTCAATGCTTTCATTTCACTCATAATTTCACTTATCAAACCAAAGAAGTCAATCTTGAGCATCTTTTAAAAGAATATAACATTTACTACATAATCCATATTAAAATCTGATCTCAAAACAGGATTTTCTTCATTTGTCTTTCTACCATGCTTTCCTGTTTATAGGCTCCACCCAACTCCCACACCTAGTTTTATGTGATTAAAAAAATTTTCCCTATTTTTCTCTCGCTCTTTCACAGAAGGTTTCTGAACCTTGTGTGCTTCAAGCAGAACGTCAAGTGACATTGTGACCCTGATATTTGGTTATCTATAAATAGAAGAACACTGCAAGTCTTCTTCTCTCAATTGTTTTCCTTATTTAAATTCAGTAAGCCAAATATAAATCACATGGCTTTTTTTCTCTACAAGTTAGCTTTTCCTTCGGCGAAGGGATTCATTTGTTCTCCAGGAATGATTGATGACCGAGACAATAAGTCTAGCCCATGGAGTCTAAGATTTAGAACATGGAAAACACAGAGGTTCTAGTTGGTATGAGCAAAACTCTCACAGACATGTACTGACTTTATCACAGTTCCTTGTATTTTATTTTGTTCTCTGTGGATTCTAATTTGTCAGTAAGTGTAAGAGATGGCTTCCTCACTCATGCTTGTGTTCGTTTACCTTTTGCCTTTGATAGCAATAGATCTTCTAAAGAAGACCAAGAAAAAAAAAATGAAGTAGGTGGGGATGAGTGAAGACATGCATTCTGGTTTGTGAGTGAATATCCTAACTGGAGAGTCTGATGCTAGCAGCGGATGTGGAAGAAATACAACCGTATCTACACAGTGCATTTCCTGAGCATAGTTCATGCTTATGAAATTAATGATGATAGCTCTTCTTGAATTCTTACATAAAGAAATTATATTATTTTTTCCTCCATACAATAAAGAATTCCAAAACCAACTGTCTGTACAAGCCAATTCATAAATCAAATAGCTTCACTTAGTTGTAAAAAAACAAACAAAAAGCCCACACATTTATGTGAAAATACATATTAGCGCTTAAACACCAACTAGATGCTACATGTTAAGAGACTGGAGATGTACCTTAGTGTTAGAGCACTTGACTCCCACATGCAAAGTCTGGATTTGAATCTCTGTCCCACAAAACAAACAAAAAAGCAAACAAAAAAACTACCATTAAAAATTTTCTCCTTCATTCAGAGCACCATGTGTTAAATTGTTACCTTGGGGAAGAGTGGACTTTAGACACCGTCCTTAATATTTACAGTTAAATACTGTTAAGTTGCAGAAGAAGAATACACTATGAAATCCACAGAGCTGAGGAGCACTTTGCAATCCTACTGTATTTCCAGTCAAGAAATGTTTCATTTTTAATTGCTCCTAATGAAATCAGTAAAGCCAGTAAATAATTGTACAATTGTCGCAACTGTTTCAAAGTTAATGAGATTTATTAAAGATCCTTTCATCATCTGCCTTCCACACAAAGCCAGTGATTAATAATTGAATAGGGAAGTTTCCTACAGCTTGGCTGTCAGAAAGAATTATACAAATTAATTAATGGAAGACCTTACAGGAACACAAGCTCATTTATAATCTTGATAAAAAGGAGAAAAATGATGTCACAAAACAAAAGACAAACAGAATTTTTCTTTAAGCAGAAGGCTATTCTTTCTTAAGAATATGTCCACCTAATAAGAGGAAAAAAGCTCAGGAAAAGAAATAATAGTTGAAAAATAAGATGATAGTATTCATAAGGAAAATCAGTAGACAAATACAAATAAAAAACTGAGGACCTGTTATAAATTGGTAAATTACTTGGCAATCAAAATTTAAAAGGATGTTTAAAGTATAGAAAGCAAAAAATAAGTAGGGTGATAATGTGAAAACTGAAAATAACTTAGAAATAGTTTTTACTATGTACTCCAAATCTCATGTAAATATTCTTACATCTAACAGAGTAATGGCACTTAAACGCATTTTTCTAAAGAATACTTAAGGAAATGAGTGTATTCATTGTAGGGTTATTTATTATAGCAAAATACTACAGCTACTTAGCAAGAAGAAATGATTAAACATGATCTACAAATGGATAGGGTATTAGTGGACAGTAATTAAAATTATTTATCAGAATTGTATAGTAACTTGTAAGAAATATTAAGTGAAAACTATAGCACTGCAGAGAATATGTAAAAAGAAAACAACCTTGGGTACAAACGTTGTTCATGTGCTATCTAATTTTCAAACCTCCTTGCTACAACCTATTTGGGCTAAAAGTTGTTGAGAGGCAGGGTAGAGAGTGTCAGGATGAGCTGGGTAGGATTAGAACACAGCTAAGTCAGAAAGAACTTTGGGTTTTTAATCTTTCAGAAGGTGGAAGGTTAGGCAGGATGGTCCTAAGTTCCTCACCTGCCCCTGACTTTCTGTGTTTGGTAGAGTGTGCACCCCACAGGGGGTTTTCAGCACAGGGCCTCACCTTACCCTAAGGGGTCCTCAGGTGGTAGAGCAGTGGAGTTCTCCGTATGTGCTCCCCAGGGATCCCACTTCCAGATCCCACCCTTAACTCCTGCCTTTGCAGGTCGCAGTGCCAGATATAAGTACCATGCTTTGGGTGGTGATAAAGCTAGCAGTTCCCAGAACAGTCAGTTCCGACCTAGCAAAGGCTTCCTACCCTGGTCAGGTCCAAATACTGCTAGAAATACAATGGGCAACCAGAGGATTGAGGATTGAAGATTGTTCAGAGGATGAGTAGATTGTTCAGATTTCTACTAGAATTTAGTAATTTCTACTAGAATTTAATAATTTAGTAATTTTAGACAAAATACGTTCTTTGAGACAAACTTGCATTGTAACTTATTTTTAAAACATCACCCGTTTATTATTAAAAATGTGTTATAAAAATATTGGTTAAATATTTAGTCAACACTCAACTCAGACAACTGAAGTGTGAGGGGAGATTTTATCCAGGTAATAGTGTTTCACACTCAGGAAGGAAGTAAGGAAGGAAGAAAAGAAGGAAGGAAATGAGGAGAGAGGAATAGAGGAATGAAGGGAAGAAGAAAGGAAGGAAGAAAGACAAGACTTGTAAAGGTCCAGGTAGTTCACTTAGTGCCAAACTTGTTCTTACTTGAAATCATCTACATATTCGTAGATGGAGAGAAACTCAAACAACACTGCTCTAGCATTGTGCTCAGCCTCCACGACTGTATGTGAAGATAGTTTCACAAGCATCACTAAGCTGAGAGCAGCCTGCACAGATGTCTGGTTACCTTGATAAAAGCACTCAGTCATTTAGAGCTGGGTCCAGACCTACGGAACTGGGGACTAAATCCTCCTCATATATTTATGTCTGGGTGCATGGAATGCTAATCAATGTGAGAAATTTTGTACTTGTAAGATACAAATCATGGATTCTTAGTACTTGCATTGATCCCATAGGCTTTTCAGTGGGCGAATTACTGTGAGCTGAAAAGAACTGTGTGTGAATAGTTCCATCGTGGAAGTTCATGTGGACCTTCTCATTTGAAGACAGGTGTGTTTCCACTGTAAGGCCTTTGGGTGTGGTGAGCCAGTTTGATTTCTTAAGAGCATGTGGCTGCCAAGGTGGATGAGCTAAGATTACTTAACCCCTGCACTGACTTCTCTTTGCCCAAGGGTTGGATATTCCTCAGTCTTTTTTTAGGAGTAAACCATTACTGTGACCTTGGAATGAACCAGCCTTCATAATCTGGAGCAGGCTGAGATGCCTGCCTGACTCTTGCTGGGAGGCAGCTCCCAGAAGCCCTTACTTGACAATGATGCTGAAATTATTGATAATGTATGAAAAGTCCTTTTCCCCATATAACAGAAAAACATGATTTATTTTATTTTATTAATTACACTTTATTCACTTTGTATCCCCCCATACGCCCCCTCCTCCCCTCCCAGTCCCACCTTCACTCCCCTTCTTCATGCATGCCTTTCCCCAAGTCCACTGATAGGGGAGGTCCTCTTCTCCTTCCTTCTGCTCTTAGTCTATCAGATCACATCAGGAGTGGCTGCATCGTCATCTTCTGTGGCCTGGTAAGGCTGCTCCCCCCTCAGGGGGAGGTGATCAAAGAGCAGGCCAATCAGATTATGTCAGAGGCAGTCCCTGTTTTCATTACTATGTAACCCACTTGGACACTAAACTGCCATGGGCTACATCTCTGCAGGGGTTCTAGGTTATCTCCATGCGTGGTACTTGGTTGGAGTATGAGTCTCAGGGAAGTTCCCTGTGTTCAAATTTTCTGGTTCTGTTGCTCTTCTTGTGGAATTCCTGTCCTCTCCAGATCTTACTATTTCCCACTTCTTACATAAGATTCCAAGCACTCTACCCAACAGTTGGCCATAAGTCTTAGCGTCTGCTTTGATAGTCTGCAGGGCAGAGCCTCTCAGAGGCCCTCAGTGGCAGGTTCCTAGGTTGTTTCCTGTTTTCTTCTTCTTCTGATGTCCATCCTCTTTGCCTTTCAGGATGGGGATTGAGCATTTTAGTCAGGGTCCTCTCTCGATTAGTTTCTTTAGATGTACAGATTTTAGTAGGTTTATCCTATGTTATATGTCTATATGAGTAAGTATATACTGTGTGTGTCTTTCTGCTTCTGGGACAGCTCACTCAGGATGATCCTTTCCAGGTCCCACCATTTACCTGCAAATTTCATGATTTCCTTATTTTTCATTGCTGAGTAATACTCCATTGTGTAGATGTACCACAATTTCTGCATCCATTCTTCAGTTGAGGGGCATCTAGGTTGTTTCCAGCTTTTGGCTATTACAAATAAAGCTGCTACAAACATGATTGAGCAAATGTCCTTATTGTATACTTGAGCCTCTTTTAATTGCTAAAATAATCCTCTACAATAAAAGATCTTCTGGACGTATCTCCATCCCTGATCTTAAGCTGTACTATAGAGCAATAGTAATAAAAATTGCATGGGACTGGCATAGAAACAGAATGGTGGATCAATGGAACTGAACAGAAGACCCAGAAATAAACACACAAACTTATGGATACTTGATCTTTGACAAAGATGCCAAAACCATACAATGCAGAAAAGATAGCATCTTCAACAAATGGTGCTGGTCTAACTGGATGTCTACATGTAGAAAAATGAAAATAGATCCATACTTATCACCCTGCACAAAACTAAAGTCCAAGTGAATCAAAGACCTCAACATAAAACCAGACACATTAAATCAGTTAGAAGAAAAAGTGGGGAAGACCCTAGAACTCATTGGTACAGGAGACAACTTCCTGAACAGAACACTAACAGCACAGGCTCTAAGAGCAACAATCAATAAATGGGACCTCATGAAACTGAAAGCTTCTGTAAAGCAAAGGACACCGTCATCAAAACAAAACAACTGCCTACAGATTGGGAAAGAATCTTCACCATCCCTTTATCTGACAAAGGACTCATATCCAGTATATATAAAGAACTAAAGAAGCTGAAAAGCAACAAACCAAGTAATCCACTTAAAAAATGGGGAACAGAGCTAAACAGAGAATTCTCTGTAGAGGAATATCGAATGGCAGAGAAACACTTAAAGAAATGCTCAACCTCATTAGCCATTAGGGAAATGCAAATCAAAACAACCCTGAGATTTCACCTTACACCCATCAGAATGGCCAAGATGAAAAACTCAAGTGACAACACATTCTGGAGAGGTTGTGGTGAAAGGGGAACCCTCCTCCACTGCTGGTGGGAATGTAAACTGGTACAAACACTCTGGAAATCAACCTGGTGCTTTCTCAGACAACTAGGAATAGCGCTTCCTCAAGATCCAGCCATACCACTCCTAGACATATATCCGAAAAACATGATTATTTGGCACAAAGTGCAAATTAAGCAGCTTTTAATAATTAATTCGCCTGAGAATCTCAGCTATACAGAAATTAGCTAATAAACCTATAAAGAATGCTGTGCGGTTGTCTTAGTACCTGCCCACCATAATTTTATGTTTGTGGTGGTAACATGTTCCTTTCTTTTGTTTTAGAGGGTTTGTTTTTGTTTTTGTTTTGTTTAAAATAATGGAACTGCAAGGTTTAAAAGAAAATAATAAGATACTTAAAATGGATAAAAATTCATAGTATTTTTAAGACCTTCAATATACATATTTAAAAGATAAAAGACTTCATGAGACATAGCCCACACACACAAAGCACACTTTCTAGTCAGGCTTTTTTACTTGGCTAGATTGAAATAATATACAGAGTATATCCAGCATCTGCAAATTTTTAGTGACATCTACTGTACAAAAGAAAAAAATGCATGACATCTCTTTGGGTGATAGTTAAGCTAATAAATTTCAGATTTCACTACATTTTATTTTTTTTTAAATTTACAACTTAATACTTTCCATCAATAGAAGAAGTCTTCATCTTACAAAGGGTAGGATAAATAATTATACTTTCTACTCATTCTGAATGTGTGAAATGTTGGCCTGGAGAGAGATAGGGAAGGAGAGAAGGGAGGGAGGGAAGAAGGAAGAGACAGAAAAAGAAAGAGGAGGGAGAGGCAGAGAGAGAGAGGGAGAGAACACGAATGAATATTAATTAGTCAGTAAAGTGCTTGCCTCTCAAGAATGAGCACTGAGTACACTTACACACAAACAGAGCAGAATGGCGATGCTGGTAACTATCAAGTGGAGCCTCTCCTTGCTACGTTGATTTTTGCTTAATCCAGGAAGCCACCATTCTAAATGGGAGCCTGTCTGAAAAGCAGGGTAGATGCCTCCTAAGAAAGATGTGCTTGTGCACCCACATACAAGAACACACACTCAAAATACTGACCTGGGCGGGCAAACCCTCACAATTTCTGGCAAATAATTCAAATCATGTTTCAATGTAATGATTTGCTGAAATACAAGAGAATATGAGCAGTTGCTGACATCAGATCTGCCTAGTCTGTCTGTTCATAAGATCTAAGGGTCCTCTAAGGAGCCATAGGAAACAGGTGGAGGTTTCAGAAGAAATCCCTGCACGGCACACAAGAATTGGGGTTTACAAAGAACCTGAGTCCTTTCCCCTGATCCTGATCATCCCTGGAGCACTTTTTTATTTGTGCCAGTCAACACCCTTCCAGCTGAAGTCTGAAGCTGCTGTTTGGGCCTCACTCTTCCTGTTTTTGGTTCATGCCATCTTTAAACAGGGCTAAGTTACATGCTGGAGATCTTGTATACAATGTCAGCATAATTTTCAGATATATAGAAGCCTTTGCTTTCCTCCCAGCTTTTCAAAAGCTACAAATTAAAAACAACTGTCATTTTTTCACTAAGAAATTACTTTTTATCTGATCAAATTTTAAGTAGTTCAGATTTTTCTCCAGCAATACATTTTTCTCAGTCCTTGACTTTCCCTTACTAGTTCCAATAAGCTATAGTGGACACTGGGAACATTTCCACCTTCCCCCAGGACTGAAGGTACTGAGGCGCCAATAACAAAGATAAAAGGAAGGGTGCACCAGGCTTGGCCACCTCATCGACATGCACACAAATCTCACTTTCTGAGAAAGATGAAAATAACCCTTCCTGTAATTTGTCAATAAAATACCTAAACAAAGTTATTAAAATGCCTAATATGAAAGTGGAAAATATTAACAGCTAAATAAATTCAGTTGATAACTGAACATTACAAATATCATGCTGTTTAACATTTTACCTAGAAGTCATTTCCATCCCAGTTCCTGCAATACGCAAATATTTTCCTCTAGATCAAATTTTGAGTTTTCTTTTTATTATAAGTTATTATTATTTACTTTGCACCCCACTCGAAGCCCCTCCCTCCACTCCTCCCAGTCAGATGCTCCCACCCTCTCTCCCTATCACCTCTTTCCTTTTCATCAGACAAGGAGAGCATCCCTCCTGTACCAAACCACCCCAGCATATCAAGTAGCATCACAGCTAAGTACATCCTCTTCCACTGAGGTCGGGCAAGGCAGTCCTGCTAGGGGGAAGTGATCCAAAATCAAGCAACAGAGTCCATGTCAGAGAGAGCCCCAAATTTTGAGTTTTCGACACTACTCTAAACAACCTTGAGATTCCCATCTATGGACACAGGACAAGTTACCCAGAGGAAGAAGTGAAGCTGTTCAACATTTCTGGCTTTCCCAGTGTTCTCATCACAATCCGAGGTCTGCACAAAATGTAAGTAAGTGGAATGCCCTCCCATGGGTCAGCTGCTCTTTGTTTTCCCATCCAGGCACTTTTGGACATTTTACCATAGTGTCTATTTTTATATAGTCAGTTATATATTATATAGTCAATTACAGCTATAGATCAAGTGAGACACTAAGATAAATTAAACTTACAGGTTCTAAAATGAATAATTACATTAAATTTCAAATGTGTGGCCTGATCAACTTAAGCTATAATTTATTTTATAAGCCATGGACTGTTTCCATTAAGAAATGGAATATGAACATGGAATCAATAGCCTAAGGCAGTGATGCTAAGAAAATGTTCCTCTAGTTAGATCTTCTGAGAATTTTAGTTCCATACATAGAACTCTCAATTCTTACTTCAGGTGACAGAACTTCTGTGCTCGTTGCTCTGTAAGTCCACCTGTACCCCGTGAGAGGTGGAAATACAATGGTATTAGCTGCTTTTTCCAAATCATTTTAATTTCTTTGTTTAATACTGAATAAGCAGAACTATTTGAATAGAAACACTTATATTATATTTGAATAGAAATACATAATGGGATATTTATGTGATGTGTTCCAACTAAGATTTAGTCCTTAAGAGAGATGGACATAATCGACTTCATATTTTTAGAGTCTTACTTGGCTGTTCTTCACCTATTCTGTGAACACACACACTGCATGCCACCTGCACTTCAGGTAACAGAGACATTGCTATATTCCAGGCCTTTCTGTTTTACCTTCCTCTCTCACACTCCATATCCAATCTACCCTCCTCTTTCTCTGTCTGCCACCTAGGAACCCCACACTCCCACTGTGCCCTAGAGTTTTCTATACTTAATTTACTGTCAGGCTAATAAACTATATTAGAGAGCGTGGTGTTCCCCACCACTCTCCATGGAGCCCCTTGGAGGGTGGTCTTTGTACGCTAGTGCTTACCTTCATTCCTACCATATTACTGATCTTAACATTAGCCTCTCTTGGGTAACAACTTTTATGTCACAATTTTTGATGTTATTTCTGGTCAAAATAAAAACCAAGGGACCACATGTATGGATTATAGTATATTGGTCTTCTATAGAATTATCTGGTTTCCATTAGTCAAAAAACATACAAATCAATGCGATGAATCTCCTGTTTATGTAATTTATAACACTGCTCAATATTTTATTTACTATATAACTTAGAATCACTTTTAATTTTGTTAATAATCTGGAATTTTTTTCCTTAGCTTTGGAGACAGAAAAGCATTTGTTTCCTTTGGACATAAAGTAAATTTAGATTTTATGCTTCCATCTGCACTGTCCACTGAGAAGCTCAGATCTGAAAATTGTATAGTTATTAATATTTGTTCATCACAAGTGATTATGCCATTCTTGTCTTTTGGTTTTGACTTGAACTATATTTAATGTGATATATTAAAAAATAGAAGTAAAAACAAATTTAAGTACTTCAGAATTTAAAATATCCCAAAATATGTGCATAAAAAGTTGCCTTGTGCCATCTCTTTAATCCACTCATTCCTGAAGTCCTAAGGGACAACTACCTCTTTCTTTTTCTTCTAGTAGCACTCTAAAACCTTTAGAGGGGTGAACATTTCCTTTAATTTCTTTTTTTTTATATAGAATAGGGGAAAATCACATCTCACTCCTCCCATGAGCTGTTTTCACTTGGCAATGTGTAGAGACATAATTCCACATCACTCTGCTAATCTCAACAAATCCTTATCTCTAGCTGTTGAGTACAGCTGTCCCCGTGATTCCACTGGGAACTGGTTTCAGGATCCCTTCCCAACTCTCCAAACTTTCAAATATGCAGATGCTAGAATACTTTCATTTCAAAAGCATTGACTTATGATCCAAGCACACCCTGCCATTTATTTTAAATCTAATTCCTTGCATGATGGAGACATGCAGACAGCTATATTGCTTATGGGATGATAATATGAAGAGTATATGCATTCTCAGTACAGACTGCATTTTATGACTATGAGTATGACTAGTATTATTGTGTGTGTATGATATGTGTGGGCATGCCTGACACAAATATAGAAGCCAGAGGAAAACTATGTAAAGTTGGTTCCTTCACTGGTCATTTACATGAGTTCTAGCATACAAATTAAAGTTACCAGGCTTGCACCGTAAACGCCATTACTCACTGAGACATATTCTCAGCCTCAGACAAGTTTTCACAATAGCTTTGATTCACTGTTGAACCCTCAATGGGAGAGATCCCATGCCCTGGGATTGCATTTGTTTCTGGGTTGTGCTTTACTGTGATGCTGTTAGTGTCTTCTGGCATTAAAAGAAGGAAAATTGTTTAAAAGAAGGAAAATCCCAACCGTTTTATTTTACCAATAAAGACTCAAGAGCCAGATGCTGGGGTGAAAACCTGTTAGCTCAGAAAAAGTAACCAGCTAACCTTCCTTCTCAGCTCAGGTCTGAATTGGAGGAAAAAGAAAAAAGGCTCACTGCCTCACCTGACATCCCAGAAGGAAAGGCAAAAAAAAAAAAAAAAAAAAAAAAAAAAAAAAAAAAAAAAAAAAAAAATTAAAAAACAAAACAAACAAACAAACAAAAACCACCAGAGACTGGGAATCCCAGTCGCAAGGAAGGAAAACCCACGGGGAAGGAAAGTAGTGGGACTGGCCATGGGTCACCCAGTCTTCCCCTGGAAAAAGTCTCACAGACTGGCGGGTACGAGCCACCATCACTGAACTGGGCTCCAAGCGCCAGCGCCAGCATGGAGCGGGGCTACGCGCCCAGCGCTTTAGCACAGACAGAGCTGTGGCGCCCTAGTGCAACAGAGACTGGGAGTTCCTGTCACGAGAGAGCCCCACAGGGAAGGAAGGAAACAGTACTGACTTGGGCCACCCAGACTTTACCTGGGGAAAGTCTCTCTCAGACCAGCAGGTACCAGCCACCATCACTGATCTGATCCCAAGCGAGAAGCACAGAGAGTAGTTGGGCACCCAGCTCCCGCAGACTAGCAGGCAGGCGTACTTAACGCCAGCCCAGAGACCTGCTTTGTACCAACTACTCCTCACAGACAGAACTGTGTGCCCCAGGACACCAAAGACTTGGAGTCACTGTATGGAGAAATCCTCACAGGGAACTAAGCAAAGGGGACAGACTTAGGCCACCCAGTATATCCCCAGAAAAGGTCCCGCAGACTGGCCCAAACCAGGGACCTGCTGTGCACCAGATAGCCTGCTGTTACCAGGAGAGCAGTATTCACCCGCCACAGATTACTTCTTGGGAAGTGGGGCACAGAGCCCCATCCTCAGACCTACAAAAGCTAGGTATCCCCAAGATCAACCCCCAGATACTGCTCCAAGGGGCAACCAGTTATCCCTAACAAAACCGACCAAACCCCGGGACAAACAGGTTACAGCAGCAGATCAGTAAATTCACAGCAAGAAACTGGGCAGCTGTCTTCAGGACTAATCCTGGTGAGAGGAGAGCCCTCTCTACAAATAAGGACCACAGTTACCATTCAGGCCTCTACAACTGAGGTGAGCAGCAGCAACTCCTGAAAAACACCGGCCACCAGTGACTATACCCAAAAAGCTGAAAAGGCTTCCTTAAGGAAAACCATCTTCCTGCCAAAGGGATTCTCTCTACCACAGGATTCCAGGAACCACCAGAAACCAACTCCAAATACCTAAGATAACCCAATGGGTAGAGGCCAGCGTAAAAGTTCAACCAACAAAAGCCAGAGCAATAAGGCATCTCCAGAACCCAGTTATCCAGGGACAGGTAGCCCTAGACACCCCAGCATAATTGAAATGCAAGAAGAGGACCTAACATCTATGATCATGAAGAGGATAACAGAGGAAACAAATACAAAGTGTAAAAAAATAGAGGAAGATAAAAACAAACAGTTTATGGCCATCTGTAAAGAAATAGAGGAAGTTGCAGCCAAACAGTTTGTGGCCTATAGAGAGGAAATGCTTAAATCACTGAATGAAATAAAAGAAAAAGAGGATTGTTCAAATGAACAGCTGAAGGAATTGTTGGAAAAACAGGAAAATACAGTCAGACAGGTGAAGGAAATCAACAAAATGGCTGAAGAAATGAAGATAGAATTGGAAAACCTAATGAAAACACAAATGGAGAAAATTGTAGAAAGAACTTAGGGAAGAAAACAGGAACCACAGAGGTTAGCATAACCAATAGACTACAAGAGATGGAAGAAAGAATCTCAGGTATGAAAGATACAGTGGAAGAAATAGATGTATCTGTCAAAGAAAATGTCAAATCTAAAAAATTCCTGACACACACCATCCAAGAAATTCAAGACAACATAAAAAGAGAAAACCTAAAAATAATAGGAATAGAGGAAAAAGAAGATTCCCTGCTCCAAAGCCCAGAAAATATTTTCAACAAAATCATTGAAGAGAATTTCCCCAACTTAAAGGAGAGGCCAATAAGAATACAAGAGGCCTACAGAACACCCAATAAATTAGACCAGAAAAGAAAATCTTCCTGCTGCATAATAATAAAAACAGTAAGTATACAGAACAAAGAAAAGATACTAAAAAGCTGCAAGAGAAAAAGGCCAAATAACATATAATGGCAAACCCATTAGAATCACACCTGACTTTTCAACAGAGACCATGAAAGCCAGAAGGGCCTGGACAGATATCATGCAGACCCTAAGAGAACACAGATGTCAGCCCAGGCTACTATACCCAGCAAAACTCTCAGTCCTCTAAATAGAGAAAACAAGATATTCAATGACAAAACAAATTTCAACAATACCTACACACAAATCCAGCGTTACAGAAGACACTAGAAGAGAAAATACAACCCAAGAGAACAAGCTACTTTCAAGAAAACACAGGAAATAATTAACCTCACTATACCAGATAGCCTGAAAAAAAAAAAGCAAACAAGCACACAACATTATGACCACAGCCAACATCAAAATCAAAGGATCAAACAACCACTGGTCATTAATCTCTCTCAACATCAATGGACTCAATTCTCCAATAAAAAGACACAGACTAACAGATTGGATGCGTAAACAAAACCCAGCAATCTGCTGAATACAAGAAACACACCTAAGTCACAAAGATAGGCATTACCTGAGGATAAAGGGTTGGAAGATGGCTTTCAAGAAAATGGACACAAGATGCAAGCAGGAGTAGCCATTCTAATATCTGATAAAATAGACTTTCAACCAAAATTAATCAAAAGAGATGGGGAAGTTCACTTCATACTCATCAAGGGAAAATTCCAACAAGAAGACATCACAATTCTGAACATCTATGCCCCAAATACAAAGGCACCAACATTTGAAGAAGAGACATTGATAAAACTTAAACCACACATAGATCCCCACACATTAATAGTGGGAGACTTCAACACCCCACTCTCAACAAATGACAGGTCAACAAAACAGAAATTATACAAAGAAACAATGTCTGTAACACAGGTCATGAATCAGATGGACCTGACAGACATTTATAGAACCTTACACCCAAACACAAAAGAATTTATCTTCTTCTCAGCACCTCATGAAACCTTCTCCAAAATAGACCATATAACTGGTCACAAAGCAAGCCTCAACAGATACAAAAAGATTGAAATAATCCCCTGTACCCTGTCTGATCACCATGGAATAAAGCTGGACCTCAACAACAGCAGAAATAGCAAAAAGCCTACACACATATGGAAACTGAACAACTTGTTACTAAATGACAGCCGGGTTAGGGAAGAAATAAAGAAAGAAATCAAAGTCTTCCTAGAACACAATGAAAATGAAGACACAACATACCCAAACTTGTGGGACACAATGAAAGCAGTGCTAAGAGGAAAGTTCATAGCACTAAGTGCCTTCAAGAAGAAATTCGAGACAGCTCATTCAAGCAACTTAATGGTTCACTTAAAAACCCTAGAAAAAGAAGAAGCAGACACACCAAAAGGAGTAGACGGCTGGAAATACTCAAACTCAGGGCTGAAATCAATCAATTAGAAACAAATAAAACAATTCAAAGAATCAAAGAAACCAAGAGCTGGTTCTTTGAGAAAATCAACAAGATAGACAAACCCTTAGCCAAGCTAACTAAAAGGCAGAGAGACACCATCCAAATCAACAAAATCAAGGGGGACATAACTACAGACACTGAGGAAATCCAAACAATCATTAGGACTTACTTCAAAAGTCTATATGTCACAAAATTTGAAAACCTAAATGAAATGGACAATTTTCTTGATCAATTCGACTTACCAAAGCTGAATCAGGACCAGGTAAATCAATTAAATAGTCCTATATCCCCCAAGGAAATAGAAGTGCTCATCGAAAGTCTCCCATTCAAAAAAAGTCCAGGACCAGACGGTTTCAGTGCAGTATTCTACCAGACCTTCAAAGAAGAGCGAACTCCAGTTCTCTTCAAACTATTCCACAAAATAGAAACAGAAGGAACATTACCAAACTCCTTCTATGAAGCCACAGTCACCTTGGTACCTAAACCACACAAAGACCCAACAAAGAAAGAGAATTTCAGGCCAATCTCCCTTATGAACATTGATGCAAAAATACTCAACAAAATACTTGCAAACCGAATACAAGAACACATCAAAGACATCATCCACTATGACCAAGTAGGCTTCATCCCAGGTATGCAGGGGTGGTTCAGTATATGGAAATCCATCAATGTGATCCACCATATTAACAAACTGAAAGAAAAAAAAAAACACATGATAATCTCCCTAGATGCTGAAAAAGCATTTGACAAAATCCAACATTTATTCATGTTTAAAGTATTGGAGAGATCAGGGATACAAGGCACATATCTAAACATAGTAAAGGCGATATACAGGAAGCATATAGCCAACATCAAACTGAACGGAGAGAAACTTAAAGCAATCCCACTGAAATCAGGGACAAGACAAGGCTGCCCACTCTCTCCATATCTCTTCAACATAGTTTTGGAAGTACTTGCTACAGCAATAAGACAATTGAAGGAGATTAAGGGGATACAGATTGGAAAGGAAGAAGTCAAATTATCACTATTTGCAGATGATATGATAGTATACGTGAGTGACCTCAAAAACTCTACCAGGGAACTCCTACAGCTGATAAACACCTTCAGCAAAGTGGCCGGATACAAAATTAATTGAAAAAAAAAATAAGTAGCTTTCCTGTATACAAAATACAAAAGGGCTGAGAAAGAAATTAGGGAAATAACACGCTTCACAATAGCCACAAATGACATAAAGTACCTTAGAGTAACCCTAACCAAGCAAGTCAAAGACTTGTATGGAAAAAATATCAAGTCTCTGAAGAAAGAATTGGCAGAAGATATGAGAAGATGGAAAGATCTCCCATGCTCATGGTTTGGCAGGATTAACAAAGTAAAAATGGCCATCTTACCAAAAGCAATCTATAGATTCAATGCAATTCCCATCAAATTACCAACACAATTATTTAAAGAACTGGAAAGAAAAATTCTCAACTTCATATGGGATAACAAGTAACCCAGAATTGCTAAAACAATCCTCTACAATTAAAGATCTTCTGGAGCTATCTCCATCACTGATCTTAAGCTGTACTATAGAGCAACAATTATAAAAACTGCATGGTACTGGCATAGAAACAGAATGGTGGATGTATGGAACCAAACAGAGGACCCAGAAATAAACCCACACACTTATGGACACCTGATTTTTGACAAAGATGCCAAAACCATACAATGCAGAAAAGATAGCATCTTCAACAAATGGTGCTGGTCTAACTGGATGTCTACATATAGAAAAATGCAAATAGATCCATAATTATCACCCTGCACAAAACTAAATTCCAAATGGATCAAAGACCTCAACATAAAACCAGACACATTAAATCGGTTAGAAAAAAAAGTGGGGAATACCCTTGAACTCATTGACTCAGGAGACAACTTCCTGAACAGAACACCAACAGCACAGGCTCTAAGAGCAATAATCAATAAATGGGACCTCATGAAACTGAAAAGCTTCTGTAAAGCAAAGGACACCGTCATCAAAACAAAACGACTGCCTACAGATTGGGAAAGAATCTTCACCAACTCTCTATCTGACAGAGGGATAATCTCCAGTATATATAAAGAACTAAAGAAGCTGAAATGCAGCAAACCAAGTAATCCACTTAAAAAATGGGGAACAGAGCTAAACAGAGAACTCTCTGTTGAGGAATATCGAATGGCAGAAAAACACTTAAAGAAATGCTCAACCTCATTAGCCATTAGGGAAATGCAAATCAAATCGACCCTGAGATTTCACCTTACACCTATCAGAATGGCCAAGTTGAAAAACTCAAGTGACAACACATGCTGGAGAGGTTGTGGAGAAAGGGGAACCCTTCTCCACTGCTGGTGGGAATGTAAACTGGTACAGTCACTCTGGAAATCAACCTGGTGCTTTCTCAGACAACTAGGAATAATGCTTCCTTAAGATCCAGCCATACCACTCCTAGGTATATATCCAAAAGAGGCTCAAGTACAAAATAAGGACATTTGCTCAACCATGTTTGTAGCAGCTTTATTTGTAATAGCCAGAAGCTGGAAACAGCCCAGTTGCCCCTCAATTGAAGAATGGATGCAGAAATTGTGATACATCTACACAATGGAGTATTACTCAGCAATGAAAAATAAAGAAATCATGAAATTTGCAGGTAAATGGTGGGACCTGGAAAGGATCATCCTGAGTGATCTGTCCCAGAAGAAGAAAGACATTCCCGGTATATATTCACTCATATTGACATGTAACATAGGATAAACCTACTAAAACCTGTATATCTAAAGAAACTAAGCAAGAGAGAAGACCCTGACTGAAAAGCTCAAACCCTATCTTGAAAGGCAAAGAGGTTGGACATCAGAAGAAGAAGAAAACAGGAAACAAGCAAGGAACCTGCCACAGAGGGCCTCTGAAAGGCTCTGCCCTGCAGACTATCAAAGCAGACGCTAAGACTTATGGCCAACTGTTGGGCAGAGTGCATGGAATCTTATGTAAGAAGTGGGAAATAGTAAGATCTGGAGAGGACAGGAATTCCAGAAGAAGAGCAACAGAACCAGAAAATTTGAACAAAGGGTTCTTTCCAGAGACTCATACACCAACCAAGTACCAGGTATGGATATAACCTAGAACCCCTGCAGAGATGTAGCCCATGGCAGTTCAGTGTCCAAGTGGGTTACATAGTAATGGGAAGAGGGACTGCCTCTGACATAATCTGATTGGCCTGCTCTTTGATCACCTCCCCCTGAGGGGGGAGCAGTCTTACCATGCCACAGAAGATGATGATGCAGCCACTCCTGATGAGATCTGATAGACTAAGATCAGAAGGAAGGAGAAGGACCTCCCCTATCAGTGGACTGGGGGAAGGGTATATGTGAAGAAGGGGGAAAGAGGGTGCGATCAGGAGGGGAGGAGGGTGGGGCTTATGGGAGGATACAAAGTGAATAAAGTATAATTAATAATAATAAAAAACCCCAAAGGCTTGCTAGCTCAAAGCCCCAAAAGCCAGGGAGCTGAGGAGCTAAAACCAGAGCTTGAACTAATAGCCCTTTCTTTCTCTCCATGCTGTCTTAAATATCCCCCAACTCAAAAGTCCCTCCTACTCTTTAATCCCTGTCAGCTGGCTTCTTGTTCTGCCTCTTGACCCAGGGTTAACTTTATTAAATCCTGTGTACAGAAAGCTCTTGGATTAAAGGTGTGTGATAGGGTTCAACCACAACAAAGAGACAGGGTTTTACAGTTTATAGTTTTATGATTCACAATGGGATCAAATATCCTGCAACAGAATAATACAACATTATAACAATTATATCATTAGAATGCACTGCACTTCATGCATTTCAATATTTCTGCTTTTTCGAAAGGTTCTTCGATTAAGTAGTACTAATTGATATTGTTGCTGGTGTCCTATCATTTTGTATCTTTGCCAGTTTGGTGAAGAACATCTTAGTGATAGTGTTCTTTAATTATGAATGAAATTGAGCTTATTTATGTAAAGAGCCATCTTTGCTTTTAATTATCTATTTTTTGGTTTTTGTACTTTTTAATTGACTTGAAGATATCTTTATTACTGATTTTTAATTTTTTTATGCTTTTAATTGCAATAGAATTATATTCCTTTCCCCCTCTATTTCTTTCCCCCAGCCCTTACCAGCTACCCTCCCTTGGACCTCTCCCATTCTTTCTAATCTCAAACTGATTGCCTCTTTTTCTTTGATTATGATTGTTACTTATACATGTTCAGATATATTTAAATACAATATGCTGAGGCAAATTTTGTTGTTTGTGTATATATGGTTAAAGAATTAACAACTCTGAATTAGACAACTAAAGGTGCTCACCCCTGGAAGAGGCCGATTTCCCTTCTCTCTGCACTTATTAACTGCCCCTAGTTCCTGGTGTAAGGGTGAGACTCTGAAAAACAGTCCCAAACAATCCTGGTGTTTTTTTGTCCCTTGTCTTTCGTTCTGCCATATTGTTTACCTTCTTTCTTTCCAGTTAGAGCCACCTTCCTGTTACTGTCTTTTCTACTTCATATCACCTGTGTCCTGATAATTCCCTCCCAAGGAATCGTTGGCTATGGTTCTGGTTTCTGTGATTGCTCCATGTTATAGGCCCACATCTCAGGATTTGAAGCTAGGAGCCATGGATAAGAGAGAACATGTAGCATTTTTCTTTCTCATTCTGGGTTATCTCACTCAAGATAATCTTTTCTAGGTCCATCCATTTACCTTCAAAGTCCATGATTTCATTTTATTTTTACAGTTGCATAGTATTCAGTTAGTGTATGTTTTCATTATCTACCTATGTGTTAAAGAATATTTAATCATTTCCATTTCCTGGTTATTATAAATAGAGCCACTATGTACATGGACAAAAGAGTATCTTTGGAATAGGATGGCAAGCCATTTGTACATATGCCAAAGGATGGTACAGTTGGTTCCTATGGTAGATGTACTTTTAGTTCTATGAGTATTATCCATATTTATTTCTAAAGTGACTGCACTGATTTTCATCCCCACAAACAGTGTATGAGGATTTCACTTTCACCACAAAATAGTCAGCATTTGTTTTCAATTGTTTTGTTGATCTTAGCCATTCTAAATGGAGTGAGATGTAAATCTCAGACTTGTTTTAATATAATTTTTTTCCTTTTGTGAAAGATTTATTTGTTTTATGTATATAAGTATGCTGTCTTCATGCACACAAGAAGAAAGCATCATCGGATCGTATTACAGATGGTTGTGAGCTTCCATGTGGGTGCTGGGAATTGAAGTCAGGACCTCTGGAAGAGCAGCCAGTGCTCTTAACCACGGAGCCATCATTTTTCTAATTGCAAAGGATAACAAACATTTTTTTTTTGGTATTTTTAAAGGTATTTTAATTTCTTCTATTAACTCTTTGCTTAGATCCCTAACCCATTTTCGAATTGGATATTTGCTTTCCTTTTTGAGTTGTATATTCTGGATATCCTCCTTCAGATACATAGCTGAAAAATATTCTCTTCCATTTTATTGGTTTCTTTTTCACTCAGTTGATCATTTCCTTAGCTGAACATAAACTTTTTATATTCTTTTGAAGTCCCAATTGTACCAGTTCAATACCCCAACAAACATGCTGAGGGAGATATCATGGACATGTATCTCTTTATAATAATACCAAAGACAGTGAAATATATTAAATTAAATCTAACTAAGGAGGAGAAAGACCTCTACAGTGGAAACTTCAAATATCTGAAGAAAGGCATTGAGAAAGATACTGGAAAGTGAAAAGACATCCTATGTTTATGGATCAGTAGAATTAATATTGTGCAAATTACCTTCTTACTCCTTCAAATTAAAAATTGAATGCAATCTCAGTCAAAATATCCATACCATTCTTCATGGAAATAAGAAAAAAATCCTAAAATGTATATGGAACCAGAAAAAGAAATCCAGATATACAAAGCAATACTGAGATTGGAAGAATATTGGAAGGTATGTTATTTCAGACTTCAAGTTAACAATAAAAAAAAACAACAGTGTACTGGCACAAAACCAGACATGTAGACCAATGGAATAAAAGAGAAGACACATGTCAGAGACAGTCACTGTTCCCATTACTAGGGAACCCTCTTGGACACTGTGCTGCCATGGGCTACATCTGTGCAGGGGTTCTAGGTTATCTCCATGCATAACTCCATGTTTAGAATATCAGTCTTAGAAAAGACCCTTGTGCATGTGCACAGATTTTTTTCTATTGCTCTCCTTGAGGAGCTCCTGTCCTCTTTCATAAGAGCTCTTTCATAAGATTCCCTGCACTCTTAGTTTGACTATGTGTCTCAGCATCTGCTTTGATACCCTGCTGGGTAGAGTCTTTTCAGAGGTCCTCTGTGGTAAGCTCCTGTCCTGTTCCCTGTTTTCTCCCTCCAATGTCCATCCCCTTTGCCTTTCTGAATGAAGATTTATCATCTTACCCAGGGTCGTCCTCCTTGCTTAGCTTCTTTAGGTATACAGATTTTAGTATGTTTATCCTATATTATATGTCTAATATCTACTTATAAGTGAGTATATACCATGTGTCTTTCTGTTTCAGGGATACCTCACTCAGGATGATCTTTTCTAGTTCCCACCATTTGCCTGAATATTTCATGATTTCCTTGAGTAGTATTCTATTGTGTAAATGTACCACAATCTCTGTATACATTCCTCAACTGAGGGACATCTGAGTTGTTTCCAGCTACTGGCTATTACAAATAAAGCTGCTGTTAACATGGTTGACATGTCCTTGTTGTATACTTGAGCATCTACTCAGGGGCTGACTCTTTGTTCACCTCCCCTGATGGGGAAGCAGCCTTACCAGCGCACAGAGGAAGACAATGCAGCCAGTCCTGCTGAGACCTGATAGACTAGGGTCAGATGGAAGGGGAGTAGGACCTTCCCTATCACTGAACTGGGGAAGGGCCATAGGAGAAAAAGAGGGAGAGTGGGTAGGGTTGGGAGGGGATGAGGGAGAGGTTTACAGCTGGGATACAAAGTGAATAACTTTAATTAATTAATTAATTAAAAATAAATATCAATAGTTTATTAAATTAAACTAAAATTCAAAAGCTCTCTTTCTAAACATGGTTTGGGCACATGAAAATATCTTATTTTCTTAAATTTAACTATTTTACACTTACTTTATGTATTTTCAAATTAATGGACTAGATAGCTTATTGTACTTTAAAGCAGTGTCTTTTAGTAGATTGCCTTTTCCTCTCATCTCCCTACATTATACATTTTTGTGTGTCACCAAACTATCAACTGGGAAAAAAAAGAGAAGACACAATTATTAATACTCCTAACTACAGCCACCTGACACTTGACAGACACACACACACACACACACACACACACACAAATCATACACCGGAGAACAGATAACATCTTTACCAAGTGACACTGAAGAAAACTGGATATACACAGGAGGAAGAATGAATTAAATCTATATCTACCACCTTGAAAAAAAAAAAAGAACTAAATGCAAGTGTATTTGGATTTGAAACTTGAAACACTAAAACTGCTAAAAGAAAATGTTAATAGTATCCTACAAGGTATTGGTGGAGGAAGGAATTCTGGATAGGAATCCAGTTGCCGTGGAATTAAGTTTGCTCTTTTAATATTAAAGCAATGACACTTTTGCTTGATTTTTAAACTTTTTAAAAATAATATTAGGAAAACAACATTTTGATTTTAGATGTTTTTAAGTTACTTTTTAAAGTTCTTTGATAATTTCATACAATTTATTTTACTCATACTTGTAGCCCCTCCCCAGCTCCTTCCAGATCCATCCCCACTTCCCACCCACCCAGCTTAGTTCTCTTTTGAATGCATTGCAACATCTCCCAGATGATCACTTTTCTTCCAGGTATTTACCTAATTGTTGTTATTAATTATTACTGTCACTGTTTCTGAGGTAAAAATGTTAAATTTTTATATTATGGACTCTATTTCTCCTATCTGAAGTTAAGAAGCACCTGTGTCCCACAGCCTTCACTGGCCCCAGCGCGACTCGGCGCTCCACGGCCTTTAACATCTGCGAGCTTCCTCAAAGAAGAAACACACTTCTGCTTTTATTATTTTTGTTGTCCTCGTGTGATTTTATAAATAAGAGAGAGAAATGTTAGTTGTATAGTTCTACTTTGAAACTGGAAGTCTTGTTTAATTTTTTCCTCAAAGTCGATTTTATGTTCTTAAAATATTATCAAAATAATATGAATTATGAAAAACATCAAATATTGACATACCTAAAAACTGAATTGAAGATTGATATTCAATATAATTGTTATGTGTTAATCAAAATAATGTAGTATTTCCTGAATATAGACTGTAAAAGAACACATATTCTATGCTTTAATATAATTTTGTGGGTTTCTTAGTTGATATTTTGTTTTGTTTTTAATAATTAATTACAGGTTATCGAATGCATCCTGCCCCTAATCTAGACTTCGTAAGAACAAACTTTAGGTCTTAAACTAGTGCCTTGGTCACTTTCTACACCTTCTTAGGCCTTCTGCCTCAGGTCTGGGGCCCCACTATGCTTCTTCCATTCCCAGGCACAAAAACTCTAAAGTGAGTTATATCCTCTGCTTCTCCTAGGCCTCCAGTTCACAGACAGACAGACAGCCTACTGTCAGGTTATCAGCACATGAGCAATCCCCATATTGCAGAGCTCCTCTTGTGTATTTATGTCTGCAGACCGTTCTTTTTTTTTCCCCCTGGAGAATTTCAGCACACATTATTCTAAAATGTCAAAAGGCAGCATGGAAATGATAAATTGAAATTCCATACCCTAACTAGACAGAGACCTTGCCCTGCTTCCACTTACTTGGCTTTTTGTGTCTTTTACCAATTTATTGGCCTCCAATATTGGCCAGTATGAATCCTTGCCCTGTCTGCCAACCCAGAGACTCATTTCTTCCAAAAGAACCCTAGCAGGTACTCCATAAAAAACAGTTTGCCTTATGAGGCTTAGTATCTGCTTTGATACACTGCTAGGCAGAGTCTTTCAGGGGCCCTCTGCAGTAGGCTTCTGTTCTGTTACTTGGTTTTTCCTATGTCCAATGCGCCTCCCATTTGTCTTTCTAACTGAGGATTGATCATCTTACCCTGGGTCTTCTTTTTTTGTTTATCTTCTTTAGGTACATAGACTTCATTATGTTTATCATATTTTATAGGACTATATCTCCTTCTGGGATACCTCACTCAGAATGATATTTTCTAGATCCCACCATTTGCCTGCAAATTTCATGATTTCCTCATTTTTGATTGCTGAGTAGTATTCCATTGTGTAAAAATACCACAATTTCTGTATCCATTCCTCCGTTGATGGACATCTGGGTTGTTTCCAGATTCTGGCTATTACAAATAAAGCTGCTATAAACATGGTTGAGCAAATGTCCTTATTGTGTACTTGAGCAAATTTTGGGTATATGCCTACGAGTGGTATAGCTGGATCTTGAGGAAGCACTATTTCTAATTGTCTGAGAAAGCGCCAGATTGACTTCCAAAGTGGTTGTACCAGTTTACATTCCCACCAGCAATGGAGGAGGGTTCCCCTTTCTCCACAACCTCTCCAGCATGTGTTGCCACTTGAGTTATTCATCTTAGTCATTCTGATGAGTGTAAGGTGAAATCTCAGGGTCATTTTGACTTGCATCTCCCTGATGGCTAAGGACGTTGAGCATCTCTTTAAGTGTTTCTCTGCCATTCTATATTCCTTTACAAAGAATTCTCTGTTTAGCTTCGTACCCCATTTTTTAGTTGGATTGCTTGATTTATTGCTTTTTAACTTCTTTAGTTCTTTATATACTGTGGATATCAGCCCTCTGTCAGATATAGGATTGGTGAAGATCCTTTTCCAGTCTGTAGGCTGTCGTTTTGTTCTGATGACGGTGTCCTTTGCTTTACAGAAGCTTTTCAGTTTTATGAGGTCCCATTTATTGATTGTTGCTCTTAGAGCTCTTAGTGCTGTTGGTGTTCTGTTCAGGACCAAACCTTCGCAGAGTGCAGGGAATTATATGAAGGGGGAGTTTAGAAAGACAAATGGGAGGTGCATTGGACATAAGAGAAAACAAGTAACAGGACAGGAGCCTACCACAGAGGGCCCCTGAAAGACTCTACCTAGCAGTGTATCAAAGCAGGTACTAAGACTCATAACCAAACCTTGGGCAGAGTACAGGGAACCATATGAAAGAAGGAGGAGTTTGTATGACGTGAAAAGGACAGGAGCTCTACAAGGACCAAATATATCTGGGCACAGGGGTCTTTTCTGAGACTGACATTCCGCTAAGGACCATGTATGAATATAACCTAGAACCTCTATTTGGATGAAGCCTATGGTAGCTCAGTAACCAATTGGTTTCCATAGTAAGGGGAATAGGGACTATTTCTAACAGGAACTCAATGGCAGGCTCTTTGACCTCTCCACCCCCCAAGGGAGGAGCAGTCCTGCTAGGCCACAGAGGAGGACTTTGCAGCCAGTCCAGAAGATACTTGATAAAACAGGGTCAGATGAAAGGGGAGGAAGTCCTCCCCAATCAGTGGACTTGGAAAGGGGCAGGGCAGAGATGAGGGAGGGAGGGTGGGATTGGGAGGGTATGAAGGAGCGGGATACAGCTGGGATACAGAGTTAATAAAATGTAAATAAATAAATAAATAGATAAATAAATAAATAAATAAATAAATAAAAAATAAATAAATAAATAAAACAGTTTGCCAATGATCTTAAAGAACATTGTTTTACCCAGATAATTTGACACATAAAATTTACAATCATGAAAGACTATAACAAAATGACCTGCATTATTTCTTTCTGGTCAACTCATTTTAGAATAAGAATCATTCAGGAAAAATGCCATAACAACTCCCTTTTCCTTGTGGCAGCTGGAATCACCACTTATTATTGCCTTCCTTCCATCCGGCAGAACCAGAATTAAATTGAAATGCTTACCATTTTTTGGTGTGATCTCATGTTTATCTAACTCAGGATTACTTACTAGTCATTATTTTAAGCTTCAAATAATGGTAATTGTATCTGTAATTGTCCACTTGAGAAAAAAATCAGGCACAATGCTTCCTTGCTTTTGATAAAGTAGGACTTTCAGTAACCCAAATTCAAATCAGGAAACCAAATCAGAAACCAAATGGCTTCTTATATTAAGTCACTAACAAGGTCATTTTCTTCGTTTGGCAAACTTGCTCCTTTAAGAAGGATGCAGTTAAATATTTTAGCACCAAACTTATCCAACTGTTAAATCCACTTTTATAAATGTGAGAAGTCATAAAAGGCCCATGAGAGCTCTATCAGTGATAAAACTACAGCCAGAGAAAGCAGTGTAGTAGTTACTATTACAGAGGAACACAGGGAGGAGCTGGGCATAAACTGCACTTGAGGGTCCGGGGAATGAGAGCTATTTCAAGGACCCGTGCTAGTATTTACAGATTCACTGTATTTGCCAAAACTTGTGAGAGTTCATGACAGAAAGTGGTTTTTACTGCAGGTTGATTTTTCAAAAATCCAGCAGGATGTATGGAGAGAAGGAGTGTGATATTGTGACACATTAAAGTTCTTTCAGTAAAAGACTAATGAACACACAAAGCTTTGTGTGCCATGTCATAGTGGCTGACCCCTCTGTCATGCACTGAATCACCACATACTGTATTTCCAAGAATGTACATGGTTCTATGTACATTCAAAAAAAAAAAAAAAAAAAAAACAGATCAGAGGCAGCCCCTACTGCTCTTACTCAGAAATCCACATGCAGACTGAGCTGCCAATCCACTACATCCGAGCAGGGGGTCTAGGTCCTCTCCTTGCATGGTCCTTGGTTGGTGCATCAGTCTCTGCAGGACCCCCTCAGCTCAGATTTTTAGCTTTGTTGGTCATGTTGTGGGGCTCCTGTCTCCATCATGTTCTTCTATCTCCCCCCACCCCTTTTCTTCCATAAGACTTCCTGCTCTCTGCCCAAAGTTTGGCTAAGCGACTCAGCATCTGCTGCAATCCTCTGTCGGATGGAGCCTTTCAGAGGACCCCGTATAGTAGGCTCCCATCTTGTTTCCTCTCTTCTACCTCTTCTGGTGTTCATTCTGTTTGTCATTCTGAATGAGATTTAAGCATCCTCCATAGAGTCCTCCTTAGTGTTTCGCTTCTTTATATGTGTGATTTTAGTATGGCTATCCTGATTGCCTGCTCTTTGATCACTTGCCCCTGGTGATACAGTCCTGTGAGGCCACAGAGGAAGAGGTTCCAGGCAGTCAGTCCTAAAGAGATGGCAGAGGAGGAGAACTCCCTGTCAGTGGACTAGGGAAAGGGATGGGGACAAAGAAGTGTGTGGGGAGAGACTGGGAGGAGTTGGAAGAGGGAGCTTCAATTGGGATATATAAAGAATAAATTGTGAAAAAATAATTTAAAAAGACCAACCCTCAAAAAAAAAAAAAAAAAAAAGACCAGGTCGGCTTGGACTATGAGTTACAGGTTGGTAAACCATGACACAGTTAGCATTTTATTACAGGAGTGTGTTAATGCTATAGCTACTTCATTTTTATATGAAATTTAAGTCATGAGTAAATATGTTACAGAGATTTCTTTCTCAGTATCAAAAATCAAAGTATCATGAAGAAAAAGAGAGCCATTACAATGGATCATGTAGGATTGGATTAGAAGAGGTGTTACAATGGAGTTGTGATATAGTTTTATTTCTAGAATATATACAAAGAAATAAGTATCATTTTCTCTGTATCCTCAGAAACTGAAAAACAGAGGCCTGAGAAAACTGCTGGACCCACAAGGCTAAGGTCCATGGCTGGAACAGTACAGAATTTGAACACTAGTTACAGATGGCTATGTCATTTCACATCAGAGTGGATTTCAGAATAATGTCTCAAAGCACTTGCAGCATTGGTCAGATCCCAATGAATACTACTTAGGGGTTGGTAAGAGTAGGTGTATCACAAAACAAGCAGTGCAGATTCATATGACCCCTGACCCCTGTTACCACAATGACACTTGACCATCCTAAAAACCCATAAATCCTTTGGAATTAAAACAGGGGAGAAGAAGCAATTTTAAAAGACCCATGATTCACACTGCAGAAAAGGAAGCCTAAATAAACTTGAGGTCATTCACACCAGGAAAAGGAGGATTTGTTCTGAAGTGTGGTCTTCTGCAGAAAATAAAGAGTCATGCTACTTGTACATTTGAGTAGTGATCACTAAATTGATGGCTTAACATTACCTGGTTGTATCTTCATGGTACCAGGTGAATAATACTGCTGCTGGAACTGCCTCATTCCTGGTGGATAGTATGTGCCTATATTGGCATTTGTTTAGTAATTGTCCCATGAGGAAGGAAAAGATGAACAATCACTACCCCACTGAATAAGATCAAGAATGGCAGGCAGACTGGTAAGCAGAACCACAGCCAGACTTTAAAAACAGGTTAATCCCCTCTCCCAACTCTGAAAAGCTGAAAGGAATTTAGAGAGGAGTGGAACTCAAAACATTCTCAGGGTTTGACATGGACCCTCTGACAGGAAAATCTGAGACACTTTCTGGAGGGAAACCATTTTTTTTATACTTCCTAATATTCTGAGTGCCACACAGTAACAAGATGTTTATTGGACTTCATTATTAGCAATGTATTTATTGGACTTCAGTTTGGGATTTATAAGCATCAGTCAAAAGAAATTGTCATTACATATGCATTTTCAACTTATGATGCTACAAGAATATTCATTTTATTTATGTTGGTCACCACAATGGGGTCATATAATCAACAGAGTTCATTTATGAAACTTCTTGCCATGGAATCAGATAAAATAATGCTCATGAGTATGTTGGGAGTATTATTTCTGTTTGTGTTAAGTATACAAAAATATGATCATGATATTTATCAATGTTTTTGTTTCAATTCTAGGGAAAGGTATCTGTGTTCTGCATCTGGCCCTCCAGCTCATGCTATAAATGTAACAGCATGTGGTGATAGCACATTTATGTGAAATGTTGTCTTGTTGTCTTTGACCCTTGGGATGAGTTTTCCTGTTCTCATGGGATTTGGTGTGTGGATAGGGACAGTGAGAAGGAAATGAGTGAGAACTTCATTTGGACACAGATACACACGAGCACACCGCATAGTGCTGGATCAGATTCTCTGCAAATTTTGGTGTGATTATAGGATCATAAATACAAATTATTCTTCAACATACAACCATTGAAATCACCAACACAGCCCCTTTGTTCAATTTAGTAAAATGTTCTAATTTAGTACATTTTACTAAATTAGAGATTGGACTCTATTTAATAGTCAGAGAAATATTTAAATGTCTTGGTTTGAACTGTTATTTCCTAGTTTAGGGAAATTTTTCGGAACAGCATTATGATGACATAGTCAACATAACACAAATCTAACATCAAAATACACAATCTGGAACATACAGGTATGACTGAAAAGTTCAAAATTATTGTTGCTCTTCCAGAAGGCCCAAGTTCTGCTTCCAGTGCCAACTTCAGGTGGCTCATAATGCCCTTAACTCAAGCTCCAGAATGACCCAATACCTCTGGCCTCTGCGTACACCTGTACACACATGCACATACATGTGATTAAAAAAATGAAATAATCGTTAAATAAATATATGTACATAATTTAATGCATTTAACATAGGCACACAACCATCACCAAGATTCATCAAGTTTACATCTCACCTATTCCTACCTTTCTGTGCCTGTTGATTTTTATATTCTAAATATTATACAACTGTAACAATACAATAGGTGGCCTTTAATAACTGGATGTATTTGATTAATTTAGCATATTCTAAGTTCCAACATGTTGCTTAGTATGATATTACTTCATTAATCTCTGTATATATTTATGAACATGCTATGTTTTATTTATGTAGTCATCAGTTGCTAAGCATTTGACATGCATCTGCTATTTTGTCGCTAGGTGGAGTGTTCATAAGCCTTGGGAGTTTATGGTTATTATTTTTGTTTTGGATAATGAGACAAGGTCTCAAACTGCTGGGACTGTAGTCATATGCAACCATACCTGGTTGGCAATATACTTTTGATCTTGGCTGTATACTGAAGAGTGGAATTGCTAAGTCATAGTAGAAACCTGTGGTAAAAATCTTAAGGAACTGACAAATTGTTTTACAAAGTGACATAGTCATTTTGGATTCAATCAACTCTGAAACATGGCTCCAATTTCTCAATTTTCTTGTCAACATTTGTTGTCACTTGTCTCTTTAACTAGAAGTATCTACTTTATTCCATATGTGCTACAACAACAAAAATGGCTGAGGCATCTTATCTTGTTACACACACACACACACACACACACACACACACACACACACACACATGTATTTGGACAGTAGTTAAGAATGAGAAATATAAGGTTGATTCAAGCAGGTGCAGTGTCTAATAATTCTGTTACTTTGACTGCCAGGTCTCGTAATGGCATATTCCCATGAAGAAAGAAAGAAGGAGAAAAAGGACTATGAAGCTTATCTCTAACTTTATCAGTAACTAAACCACAAATGAGGACAGAGTTCTTTCCAAATGGCTGCATCTCTTGCTGCCTCCAAATGAATATTAAATTTCAGCTCTAAGACTACCATATCATTTACCTGCAAATTTCATTATTTCCATTTTTTTTTATTGTTGAGTAATATTCCATTGTGTAGATTGACCACTATTTCTGTGTCCATTTCTCAGTTGAGGGGCATCTAGATTGTTTCCAGCTTCTGGCTATTACAAATAAGGCTGCTACAAACATGGTCGAGCAAATGTCCTTGTTATGTACTTGAGCATCTTTTGGATATATGCCTAGGAGTGGTATAGCTGGATTTTGAGAAAGCGCTATTCCTAATTGTTTTGAGAAAGCGCCAGACCTGATTTCCAAAGTGGTTTTACAAGTTTACATTCTTACCAGCAGTAGAAGAGGATTTCCCTTTCTCCTGAGTGAGCTATCCCAGAAGCAGAAAGACACGCAGGGTATATACTCACTCATAAGTGGATATTAGACATATAATATTGGATAAACTTACTAAAATCTGTACACCTAAAGAAACTAAGAAGGAGGACTCTGGCTAAAATGCTTAATCCCCATTCAGAAAAGCAAAGAGGATGGATATCAGAAGAAGGAGAAAACAGGGACCAGGACAGGAGCCTGCCACAGTGGGTCTCTGAAAGGCTTTACCCTGCAGGGTATCAAAGCAGATGCTAAAACTTATGGCCAACCTTTGGGCAGAGTGCAGGGAATCTTAATGAAAGAAGTGGGAATAGTTAAGACCTGGAGAGGACAGGAGCTCCACAAGAAGAGCAACAGAACCAAAAAATCTGGGCACAGGGGTCTTTTCTGAGACTGATACTCCAACCAAGGACCATTCAGAAAGATAACCTAGAATCCCTGGATAGATGTAGCCCATGGCAGGTCAGTGTCCAAGTGGGTTCCATAGTAATGGGAACAGGGACTGTCTCTGACATGAACTGATTGGCCTGCTCTTTGATCACCTCCCCCTGATGAGGGAGCAGCCTTACCAGGCCACAGAGGAAGACAATGCAGTCACTCCTGATGAGACCTGATAGAGTAGGATTAGAAGGAAGGAGAGGAAGACCTCCCCTATCAGTGGACTGGGGGAGGGGCATGCATGGAGAAGGGGGAGGGAGGGGAAGATTAGGAAGGGAGGACAGAGATACAGGGGGGATACAAAGTTAATAAAGTGTAATTAATAAAATTTAAAATTAAAAAACAAGACTGTCATACCATGTTCATTAGTCTCCTTGATTTGATTTGCTGTCCTCTGGCCTCATTTTCTCATTTTTTAAAATTGGCTATTTGTTTGTTTGGTTTTTTTTTTTAATTTTATTTTTCTTTTTAGTTACATTTTGTTAACTCTGTGTCCCAGCTGTATCCCGCTCCCTCATTCCCTCCCCAACCCCACACTTCCTCCCTGGTCTCCTCCCTGCCCCTTTCCAAGTCCACTGATAGGGGAGGACCTCCTCCCCTTTCATTTGTATATCTTCTTGTCACATATACTTTACATATTCTGGGTACCATTATCAAATATTTACTTTGTCTGATATTTCTCTCCTGTTATGTGTGGTCTTATTTCCAGTCTTATTAGCCCTGAAGTACAGCATTTTCAGTTGATAAAATCAATGTGCCTTTCCCCCACTACTATTTGTATTTTTTAGTGTTTCATCTAGAAGCATTTCATACTTTGGGAAACCAGGGCCTGTTTACATTTTCTCTAGTAGTTTCATAGTGAGTGTGATTTACTTTGCAGTTAATTTTTGATAATGTACCATTATTATTTTTCAATATCTAGTTACCTCATTTGTTTAAAAGATTCTTATTTTTTGTCATGGTTTGCCTTGACACTTTAGTGGAAAAGTCAATGATCCAAAGGTAAAGATCCATTTCTTTATTTTCAGTTCCACTCCACTGACATGACTGATTTTGAAAAATTTCCACTACTACCTATCCATTTGATCTATTTCCTTAAAATAGTTTAACATTAAAGTCAACCCTCAAAACCAGCAGACAGCGAGCTCTTCCATTTCTGGTTTATCAAGCAAGCCTAGAAATGTGTTTAAAAAGCTAAGGGAAAGAGTCCTGTGGTGCGTCTCAGAAGAGCCTCCCTGCCGTGCTGCCTGGACTGTAGTCCACGCTGCTTGGTGCACTGTACTGATGGCTGCTGCTTCTTGCCCTCCTTAGTCTCTCCTCCCTCCTAAGCAGAGAGTGGACCAAAAGTATCTTTTAATTGGACATTGACTATCTTAGAAACATAAAATTTGTTCAGACGATAAAACTTGTACTGTTTTCAATTTCAACCTAAAACTTATGAAGGTGAGAGAGGCCTTTCTAAAGTGGCTCTGATCAGAATATTGCCACATTCAAGGTGAATGCACAGATATCCTGGATTATATTTGGGGTTAGTTTAATTGTTATTGTTGGCAGTAACTCCCCAATTCATCACCCCCCATTATGAATAGATCCTAAACGGTTCACAGACTTAACCTATATCTCTGGCTGACACTGATTTATAATGTGTCAGCATTTTCAAATCTATTTGAACTAATTTCCTTTAAAATCAATCATATATCAAACTATAAAGAGGAGGGCATGTAAATTTTCCATAAAATATTTGAAATCTCAATTTAATAGATCTAAAAGTGTTTGAAAACATGTGGCTATTGATAACTGTGATTATTATTATGAAAGTTAATAAACTATATCATCCTGTTGCCATACTGTAATTCAAATTCACAGAGATCCCCAAGCTTTTAGAGAACCTGGCAGATGGATACATCAGCATGACAAACATTTAAAGAGCACTTGTGCTGTGGGAGAACTGTGAAGACAAGACAGCAAAGTCCCTCTTATGAAGTCAGAAACAGACTGGTGGTAGAGAAAAATATACATTTAAAAGGCTGACTCTTTGGCTCTCCCCCCCCCCACCTCTGAGGGAGGAGCAGCCTTGCTAGGCCACAGAGGAGGACATTGCAGCCAGTCCTGAAGATACCTGATAAGCTAGGGTCGGATGAAAGGGGAGAAGGACCTCCCCTATCAGTGGACTTGGAAAGGGACAGAGAGGAGATGAGGGAAGAAGGGTAGGATTGGGAGGGAATGAGGAAAGGAGCTAAGGCTAGGATACAAAGTAAATAACCTGTGATTAATATAAAAAATAAAAATTATTTAAAAAGAGCTATAAAGTGTATGTGAGGTGGATTATTTGGAAGATGCAAGTTGTAGGGAAATTGCATATCTGAATGGGCCTCTCCATCTTCTGGTGTCCTCTTCTATTTCTTAACTCACTGTCTTCAAGTTCTCATTTTTCAAGTCCTTTCACTCCTTGGTTATTTTTTTTACAAGTAGTTTTTGAGGACAATGTGAATGGAACTGTTCTCTGTTCCTTTCTGTTTGTTTGCTATCAGTACACAGGAAGGCTACAGATTTCTGTATATTGATTTTGTATTTTGTTAGTTTGATGAATGTGTTTATCAGGTGTACACATTTTCGGGTGGAGTTTTTGGGGTGTTTTATGTATAAAACTACATTATCTGAAAAATAAAGATGCTTTGATCTTGTCCTTTAATGTTTGTAGTCTCTTAATTAATGTCTTATTGCTCTAGCTAAGACTTTAAGTTTATATTGATCAGGAGTGAGGAAAGGGGATATTGTTATCTTATTTCTGATTTTAGTGAAAATACTTTTTTTTCCCATTTAGAATGATGATGACTATTGGCATCCTGTGTATCTCATTTATTAAACAGATATATTCCTTATGTCGTTAGGTTCTCTAGGAGTTTTACTTTGAAGGCATATTGCATTTTGTCAAATTTGCTTTTGCATCTAATGAGATGAACACATGGTTTAAATCTTAGAGTCTTTATATGGTGGTATGATGGTTTGAATGAGAATGTGCAAATTTACATTTCCACCAGCAATTAAGGAGGGTTCCCCTTTCTCCACATCCTCTCCAGCATGTAATATCACTTGAGTTTTTGATCTTAGCCATTCTGATGGCTGTAAGGTGAAATCTCAGTGTTTTTTGATTTGCATTTCCCTGATGACAAAGGATGCTGATCATTTCTTTAAGTGAATGTGACTGCCACTACACTCCTAACTGATAGACTTGACTACTTCAGCACCAGAGAGTGGCACTATTTGAAAAGACTACGAGGTGTGGCCTTATTGAAGGGAGTATGTCACTGCAGTGGGCTTTGCTGTCCACTAAGCCCATTACAAGCTCAGAGTCTCTTCCTGCTGCCTGTGGATCTGGATGTAGAACTCTGTGCTACTTCTTCAGTACCATGTCTGCCTGAATGCCACCATGCTTGCTACTATGATGATAATGGACTAAATCTCTGAAATTATAAACCAGCCCCAATTAAATGTTTTCCTTTTCCTTTATAGAGTTGCTGTGGTTATGGTGTCTCCTTACTGACTAGGACAGTTGGAGTACTTTTATTGACATAAACATATGTTTGAACCATGCCTTCATCTCTGAGTTGGAGTCAACTTGATCATAGTGGATAATCTTACTGATTTTTTTAATCCTGTATGCAAATGTTATTAGTGAGAATTTTTGAGTCTGTGCTCACCAAGGAGCTTAGCTCTCTTTTGGGGATTGAGTCTTTGTCTTTTTCTTTTTCTTTTTTTTTATTAATTACACTTTATTCATTTTGTATCCCCCCATAAGCCCCTCCCTCCTCCCCTCCTGATCCCACCCTCCCTCCCCTTTCTGCATGCATGCCACTCTTTGTCTTTTTTTTTAATCAAGGTGATAGTAGTGTTGTAAAAATACCTGAGAAGTGTTTCTTCTTTTTCTATTAAAGAATAATTTTATGAGTGTTGGTATTAACTATTTTTCTAACAGAAGACCTGATAGAATTTTGTGTTTTATCCATCTGGCCCTGAGCTTTTTAGTTGGACAATTTTTAATTACTACATCTATTTCATGGGATATATGGGTCTTTCAGTGATTTATTTCATCTCTATTTACCTTTGGTAGGCAATGTATATCTAGAAATTCATTTATTTTCTTTAGATGTTCCAATTTGGTACAACATAGAATTTTATAAAAGTCTTTATGATTGTCTGAATTTTCTTGGTGTCTACTATAATGTCTTCTTTTTGTTTTTAATTTTAAGTCAGATCCTTCTTCTTTATCTTTTGGTTAACTGTGCTAAGGGTTTTCAAACATGTTAGTATTTTCAAAGAAACAAATCTTTCATTTTATTGATTCTTTGTAGTTTTTTTATTTCTAGTTTAGTAACTTCAGTTCTATTTTGATTATCTCTTCCTATTTTCAAGTTCTGTGCTGTTTATTCTTGTTTTCCAAGGATTTCAGGTTCATCAATAGGTTATTAACTTGAAATTACTCATGTTCTTTTTTTTTAATGTAGCACTTACTTCTATAAACTTTCCTTTTAGCACAACCTTCAACATGTCTCATAGACTTATATGCTTTGTTTTAATTTTCATTCAGTTATAGGATTTTTAAATGTTCCTTCTTGATTTCTCCCTTAACCTAATTATCTTGACAATGTGTTGTTTAATTTCAATGAGCTTGTGTACCTTCTGCTGTTTGTACTGTTTTTTATTTCCAACTCTATTAAATTGTGGTATGATAGAATGGCAGATAGGATATCCATTTCCTACATTTGTTGTTGTCTTATTTGTATCATAATATCTGGTTGATTTTGGTGAAATTCCCACGGGCTTCTTGAGAAGAAAGTGCACTTTTTAGTGTTTGAGTGGAATGTTTTGTTAGCTATATCTTGATTTACGATGTCACTTAACCCCAGAGTTTCTGTTTAGTTGCTTGTCCTTTTTTTTATTTTTCTTATTTCTTTCCCAGATGACATATCTATTTGTGACAGTATGGCTGGAGCAAGGAAAAGACTATAAAAGTTTATTGAAAGCAGTAAAATGAATTGACATCTCACTCAGGATGTTCTTTGCCCCTTCTAAATCTTGGCACTTGGTCAAAGTTTTTTATATTTCTTAACACGTTCTCTTCTTTTCCCTTTAATTCCTTGGACTTCTTCCCTTTTCTTCATATTTCTCCTCTTTTTATTGTCAAGAAAAAACAGAGTACAGGAATGATAAGAAACCAAGGGTGTGCAGTAAGGGTAGATTCTCCTTCTTGCTCTAAGGTTTATCATTCCAGAGTAATAATGGAGGCCACAGTGCTGCACTGAAGATATGATGATGTTAAGTACAATCTGTAAAACAAAAGAAGCCCAGAAACTAGGTCTTCAGGACTCTGTTACACATCTTTTGTCAACTAAGTTTTTGAAAGCAATTGCACAGTCTTTCATGAAAAGTTGATAAAAGTAGTTGATTTCATCTTTAATCACCCAAAGCAATTCTTTTTATTTGACAAAAATTTCAGTGATAGCTTTTTTTAACCCATAGATTTATACATCAAAAAACCTTAAAATGAAATCAAGATTATTTTAAATATAGAGGAAGTAATAAGTAGCTATTAACCTTAGAAACATTTATATAGTATTTTGAAACACATAAAAATTCTTTTAAAAATCTTACACACAATATAGGTACCTAAAGAATGAATCAATGTCTTTAAAAATGCCAACCTATCCAAGAATGGTGTCACAGCATGCATGTTCTGCAATTGATAAGATAAGGCAGGATGGTTGTGAGTTAAAAGCCTAATTGGGCTGCAAAGTGATATCTTGCCCCCTTTCCCCCAAACAACCATTCTAGAAGCTCTAAATTTTTGCCTTTCATCTGTTAGTTAAAAACTTTAAAAGTGCATGCTTTGGGTGTTTTTTTATATTTTAAAGTCAGAGGATGGGGAAGCTGAAAAACAAGAAATCTTGGAGTTGTCTTGCGTATTAGAATGCTGTGTAGAGAATCAACAACATGAACAAAAACATGAAGCCAGTATGTTATGCTGGACAGGGGTGCCCACAAATAGCCCCTTGGGACACACAGGGTCTTTTCATGTATGTTGATTTTATCAGCTTGGGACTATTTAAAATGTGTGTGTGTGTGTGTGTGTGTGTGTGTGTGTGTGTGTGTGTGTGT
>NW_026592118.1:1539160-1568076 GCF_907164565.1 Psammomys obesus | reverse complement strand
TGTGTGTGTGTGTGTGTGTGTGTGTGTGTGTGTGTGTGTGTGTGTGTAGGTCAGACAACTGTACTTCCCATAAAAATAAAAGACTGGGGCTCATTTTTGAAAGCAGTATGTTACATATGACGTATAATTATTCAAGTGAATATTTATTCAAAGGAGAATTTTGTGGCAGTTTTTGTTTTGTTTTTGTTTGTTTGTTTACAAGTACATGCAGAGATAGCCAAATATTCTAAAATTTAATCAAAGAAGTATATGTAGTCTGTCAGGATTTTTTTTTGTTCAAATATATGAATAACAACCCTCTTTTGCAATAAGGAGGAGTCATTATAATTTTTTTGTTATTCTATTATAATATTCTTTGCAATGAGAAGCAAGCACTTTGAAACATTGGTTGGCAAAATGTTCTGTATTGGTGTATCATGGTGACCGTAGGCCCATAAAGACATTCTAATGTGTCAATGAGTGTGAAACTCAGTTTAGTAACCTAAGTAACTATATTTGCAAGTAAACTAAAATGTTATTGTACACTAAAACTTTAAAAGGTTGTTAATCTATTTTCCTGTTATCTGATTTTGTTTCTATGATATGTCAGCCACATATTTATTGGCCTTTAATATTTTGAGTTGTAATTTTTTATTTTGTTAATACTTCATTACCCTTGATTTTATAATCCTGAACCCATCATCTTATCCCTATGTTTATATGAAACAGAATGTGCATGGACAGAACAGAATATGAACCGTGATCAAGGATCTATTAAATTCCAAAAGAAACAGAAGACAAAATATTTATAGAAGAGCAAATAAACACCAGTCATCTATTTTACTAGCAATGTAATCAAGAGATTGTTAAGAATTCTATTTATTTATTTATATTTATTTTTTCTTCACAATTTATTTATTATATATCCCAATTGAAGCCTCCTCCCTCAACTCCCACAGTTTCACCCTCCCTCTTCCCCTCCCCCTAGTCCACTGAAATGGGGAGTTCTCCATTATTTCCATCTGCCCACAATCAGAACTGCTTGGATCCTCTTCCTCCTTGCCCTGGCAAGGCCACATCATCAGGGGTGAGTGATCAGAGAGCAGTCAACTGAGTTCATGATAGAGGCAGCCTCTGCTCCCCTCACTCAGAGATCCACAGGGAGACTGAGTGCCTAATAGACCACATCATATACCCCAGTTCCACTCATCTCCCTGTCCCCTCATATCCACCATTCACCCTTGCAACACCCCCCCCAAAATAAAACACACACATACATACACACACACACACACACACACACACACACACACACACAACCAACAAAACAAAAACTCACACAAAAAAACAACAAAGCACAGAAAACATCTCATGGTGGAGTATGTCAGAGTGTGTCCCACAGTGTATCCCTCTGCCTACACATACTCACTTGCAAATATTCATTGCAATAAATCGTTGCATTGGTCTGTGGTCCATCCATCAATATTGGATCCTCACCAGGGTTCCTCCAGGATATCCTGTTGCTTTCCTGTGTCATGGAGATGCTGCAGCTTTGAGACATCACAGTTGGCCTTTTCACCCATTCTAACCATAAAGAAATGATATAGATTTTGTGGTGGGGCTACTCAGAGCCCTGATGTGGCCCTGGCTGCCAGTCAAGCTAGTCAGCATGCAGGCTCTCCTTATCCTCACCACGAAGATGAGCTCTCCAGCACTGCTCTGGCTAGGTCACCCAATGACACCCTGACAGTAAGCTCCTTGACAAGAAGCAGGGTCAATTCTCTTGCTTTCATGACCTCAGGTAGGCTCACTCTCACCTTCATGATCAGGGCTTGTTCACCTGTTTTGCCCAGGTGAGGTACACAGCCCACACTCCTGAGTACTACATCCAGTTAGGAAGCAGAGCCAGCTCTCATGCCTTTCCTCAAGACAAGCTCTCCCAACTACCAAAGTGGGAAGGGGCAAGAGGCTAATAGTGCTGGGCTAGCTCTCATCCTCAGGGCCAACACACCTGTGCCCCTACCCCCAGGGTCAGCTCTGCTGTGCTGTTCAGGTGAATACAGGGCCCACTAGTTCTCAGGAGTGCTGCAGCTGATGAGGGGCAGGGATAGCTCTCCAGTGTTCATGACCATGTGGGCAGCCATCCCAAATATCAGAGGTGGGGAGGTGTGGGTAGGGGAACAGCATCTCCTCTTTTGCACCCAAGCCACCCCGTGGCAGATGAGTGGCAGGGTTAGTGCTCCCCCACTCATGCCCTTGTGCCGGATCACCCACACACCCACCATCAGGGTCAGCTCTTTTGTGCTGCCTAGGGAGGTACAGAGCCTCCTCTCCTGACCGCAGCCACCAGTCAAACTCCTCCTTTCATAAATTGCCTTGGTTGTGCTGTTTTGTCACACAGCAGCCTAAAAGTAACTAATACAGAAGCTGGTACCTGATAGCGGACTGCTGCTGTGAAGAACTTCCTAGGGGTTTTTGTTTTGTCTTGCTTTGTTTTGTGTTTTGAAGGATTGTGGAAAACTTTAAAACTTGGGATTAGAAAAATTCAATACTTAATGAGTTGTCCTAGTTGATGAGAGAAGCGCAGACTGCAGCAGCTGGGATCAAGAAATTTTAGAAGAGAACCTAATACAGTAGTATAAGCAAAAACACACAAGGACGTCAGTGTCCTTCAGGAGAACCATGCCCTCACTGGAATAAAGGGAAGGGTTCTTCAGGGCAAGAGCCCTACGCAGATATGCTTAAAAGATGTAGAAGGAAAAGTCTTCCAGGGCTAGAAAACAGCTGCAAGTCAAAGCTGCTGCTACTCTGAATCAAGACAGCCAGGGTCCATCCTAAGCTGGCAGCCAGAGTTGGCAGTGTCGTTCTCATGGTTTTGGCTTTAGAGGCATGGAGAATGCAAGAATAAAAGAGTCATAGATTTTTTTTCTTTGCTATTTCAGAGAGCAACTGAAGCTACGCAGCCTATTGCAGGGCAGTGCTAGCATGAAGAATTTGAGAGGCTAATTGTGGGAAGCTATGGAAATGAAGCCTAGTTTCAACAGGGATCCTAAGATGTTGGAGATGCCAGAGCCATGGAATAATTGGCTAACGGGGAGTGGAAACAGCCTGGGGGCTGTGCTTTAGGAAGCAAAGCTGGAGGAGTAGAGCTATCTATGCACTTTGACATCAGATCTAAAGCTGCAAAGATTTGGTGTTTGTTCTTTTGGGCTCCAGTCTTGTTTTGGTCTAGTATTTCCTCACTATGCCTCTAGTCCTTCCTTTTTCATAATAATGCATATTCTGTACCATTGCATGTTAGAGGTATATAAAATGGTTTTTCTGTTTCTATTTGACAGGGAGTTACAAGTATGAGATTGCTTTGAGTCTAAGAATATGTTTTGAACTTTGGACATTTTCAATTTTAATTTTAATTTTTTTTCATAATTTATTAATTATATATCCCAATTGAAGCCCTTTCCCTCAACTTTTCCCAGTCACATCCTCCCTCCATCTTCCTCCCTTCCCTTCCATTAGTCCACTGAAAGGAGGAGTTCTCCATCATTGCCATCACTATGAAAGACTATGAGAACAGTTAATGCTGGATTAACACATTTTGCATTAATTTTGCACGAAGCCTATGGGGTCAGAGAGTAGAATGTAATGGGTTGATTGAGAAATGTCCCCCACAGTCTCAGATATTTGAGCACTTGCTCCACAGCTGTAGGCACTGCTTAGAGAAGTAAGGCATTGCTGAAGGGAATATGGGAGTCATTTGCAGGTCTGGGTCTATAGCTTCCTCTTTGCTTTCACTTGGTTTCACATTAACCATCCACAATAACTTCTACAAGACTAAATACCTAGTTCATTTTTCTTGTCTATGTGAATTTCATACTTAGGATTCAGTACAATCAACCTATATCTGGTACAGTTATTTCTGATGTCAACTGAGAATTTGAATGAGGGAAGCAGATGGGAAACTTGTACTAAGTTCCTCTCGAGCATATTCTGCTGGTGTTAAGAAAAATCACTGAAAATGGAGAGGAAATGGGGCTCATGTTTCAAATGGCATGAGTTTTGTTGTGAATGTATTCATTCTTGAAATATACAGAAAGAAGAGATTTCTCTTACAGAATAATGATTCCATGAAATAGGCTCTAAAGTGACATTTCTGTGGCAAAATAAATACTTGTAAATGTTTCCATTCATTTTCCCTACAAATGAAAGTGACAAAATGATGCCTTATGTCCCTGATAATTCCATCTTAGTGCTCCTCACTGCCAGCCCTTTTTGAAATATATCCAGACAGTTCGTACAAATGAAAGTGACAAAATAATGCCTTGGAGCACAATAGTTCTGCCTCTAGTGCTCTTCACTGCCAGTTCCTTCCGAAATGTCTACATGTCTAGTCTGTTGCTTTCAGTCTCATATGAGCTACCTTAAGTTACCTGAACCTGACCTTAGTCTGTCATTTGTTAAAGTCAGGAAAAGGCTTTCATAACATCTGTGACAGATTGGTAATAGTAAACAAACCAGTAAGTTAGTAGCATGTGAGCCAAAATCCAGACTGTTTTAACTTAGTAAAGAGAATTTTTGCCTTATCTCTATAGTGCTGCATGTTGTCATTATAACTTCACATGAAATCTCTATTATGTGCGTGCAGAGCTGAGTCTTGAAAAATAGTGACGATACTGCATTTGATTTGTTGACTTCGTAAATGAAGAGACAGAGAGAGGGAAAAGGAGGAAGGAGTGAGAGGGAAGGAGGGGAAAAGAAAGGGACAGAAGAAGAAAAAGAGAGTAGGCAGAGAGAGAGAGAGAGAGAGAGAGAGAGAGAGAGAGAGAGCGTGAGTTCTGCTGGGTGTATAACAGCTCCACACTTAAAATGAAGCCTCGAGGCTGCGGAGATGGTTCAATGGCTTAGAGTGTTTGTTTCTCTTACAGAAGACCTGGGTTCAGTTCCCACCACCCTTCTTGGGCATCTCATGAATGCCTGTAATGCTAGCTCTGGAGAGCCATGTACCTTTGGCCTCTGTGAAACAGCAGGCTCTCTCCTGCACATACAATTCTGACAAAGTTCACCATGGGCATGATGAGGTACGTGTTATGCTTCTGTGGGGTTAGAATACAACTAAACTAACTTAACTGCTTTAACAACCAAATAGCCTCATTTTTCAAAAGCAAATGAATACTATACTTTTAAATGTATCTGCAAAGAGGGTAAAGTGGGGCCCTGCTCACACAACTGTCCCTTGGAGCTATCCATTCAGTAGCTATCTACTTTGTTGCAATGGCTTTCAGCAAACTTTCATTTGAAGATTGTGTTCCGTAGGTTCAAGTGGCCCAGAACTACTTTTAAGAGTAATAAACAGAAGTAATTAATGGAAAAAAAAACTTATACCTTACTCTGAAATTTTTCTTCCTTCCTTTTCACCCCCTCTTCCTCCTAATCCTTCTTTCTCTCCTCCTTCATGTCATTAATGGATATCACCACATTCCAATGTCAGTGCGAAAGCCTCAGCTCTCAAAGACAATAAAAGAGAGTTTATTCTGGAGCTGTTTGAGTCCCCATGGACCATAGACTTATATTACCCCAAATCCCATGTCCTAGAAGCAGCTCCATGGAGTTTTACAGTTTTACAGAAAGACATAAATCAAGGCAAGTTTAAGAATGCATGGGCTGTGTAACCTCCCTGCTCTGCTTGCCCAGAGGCCACAGCTCCACAAAGGTGCCTACAGTGCACTGTCGCTCAGATGGATCACGGAGAGCAGGGTTCATGGACACCTTCCTCAAGAAGATTCTGGCCGTGAACACCCAGAAGATCCTCAGCAAAATGACCATGGTGGCCATGTTCATGGATGACACCAGCAGAGAGATCCCGGCCATCAAGCACTCTACCATCCATCAAGGAGTCCCCTCCGTAGCAGGAAGGAGGTATGAATGATAGTGGAGAATCTGGTGAAAGTGGTGGTAAAGCTGGTGGTGCTGCTGCATAATGGTCAGCCATACAGCTCTGAGCTGGCCTGGCACACACCCTAGAACTCAGCTCCAGAAGGTAGACTCCACCTCTTACTGATGCTGCTGGAATGCCCAGACCAGCTGCACCAGGTTACTGGCACAGTTTATCGCCAAGTCCCACCAAGTACTTCCTGGTGAAGGCCTAGGGAGGATGTTGGATGATGGTGACATTTGACCCTGACCTGCTGGCATAGGGTCCACCCTAGAGCATTAACTGGTTATGCCGAGGACACAGAAACATCTGTGCCCCAAGGTTAAAAGAGCAGGGACTCCTTTGCTTCACTGTTCTACAACTTGTCTGCTTCTATCTCAGTTTCTTCTCCTTATCCCTCCCCTTTCTACTTCTGAGACAAGGTCTTGGGTAGCCCAAGCTGACCCACATGGACAAGCTCTCTACAAAACCAAGGCCAACCTTGAACTCTCTGATTCTCTCGAGCTCTGGGATGATAGCTGTGTGGCTCCACACCTGGCTATTCTGGGCATTTTCATTCTTTCAAACAAAGTCCTGAAGAATTGAGAGAAAATAATTATAACTCTTGCCCCTACCAAAGCCTATGTTTGTTTCCTAAACTTGCGGCCTCCCAGCATGGCTTGCTCTAGGAAATGGAGTTTTAACGTTGATATCAGACTAGAGTTGAACAGATCCTAGCTATCCATAACAGGTCCTTAGAGAAGGAGAGACTGGGACAGAAGCAGATTCATTCTGCCGATGTTGGAGGACACTGAACATCACAAGAGTAGTGTTTCTACAAGCCAAGGGCACCAAAAGCCACCAACCACCAACAGACAAATGGTGAAGATGGGGGACTATGGCTTCCCCAGTGGCTTTGGAAGGAGTGACTCCAAGCAAAATTTGATATTGGAATCTGACTCTTGAGGAGACAATGTAGTCTGAAATGCCCTGTTTGAAGACTGCACCCACCACTTAAAATGAAGAAATAGAGCTAGTGAGATGGCTCAGCATATAAGCATGCTTGACTCCCAAGTCTGATGGCATGATTTTGAACCCAAACTAACTTCAACAAGTTGCCCTCTGACCTCCACATGGACACAGCCATGCAGAGCCATACTGGGGATTCCGGTGGTGGAGATCACTTGATGGGTCCCTATATTGTCTGGCTTGAGCTCATTTCAGAATATATGGACTACCTTAAAACTAACATACCCCACCACAATTTTATTCATAAATGTCTTCCCTCTAAAGCACCAAATACCTTATATATTATTGATATTTTGCAATTATTGTATGGAATTGAAGTATCTATAAAGAAAAAAGTCTATACACTATCTCACTGGCTCACAAAATGGAGACCCCATGTGATTTAATTAGTATGGACTAGGTGCCAGGCATTACACTTGGTAGTGATAACTTTGGGATAAAGTTAGCTTGATTTCCATGAAAGAATCATAGTTTGCAGCAACAAATCAAGCTCCCAGGAGCTGACAAGTGGTTTATTAACCTTAAGGATTACAGTAATCCGTTAGTCTTCTTTTAATAGCTTTGTAGCCTTATTTAACATTCTAAATCCCTGCTGTCATTTTCAAATATACCATTTACATCATATTTGAGGCTTCTAGAAGCTTCCCCTGGTTATAATTATCTCCTCCTCCCTTTTTGAATTTGAAACTGAATAGGTATTTTTATCTTAAGCAGCTTGTAGCACAAAATTCTAAAATAAGTCAGCATTCTCCTCCTGCATGGATTTCCTCAACTCCAAACATCATTAAAATAGCACTGGTTGCACTTCCACAGGCTAAAGTAATAGATTCTAAAAGCGAATTCAGAGTACACATGCCACTGAATCTTTCTGATAAGAAACTGAGAGCCAGCAGTGACAGCTTCTGACAGGCCCTTCTTACAACTATATTTGTGTGAGGTTTTTCTATGGCACATATAAATTTGCAGTCACCATCTGAATTCAGATTTGTCCTCAGACGTTAGAGTGCTGGGTTTTCATTTCTGCCACTAGAGGTCTGTCACCACCAACTTGAGCACAAGATTTGAGCTGTTCTTTAAGAGGCTCTTCCAACCTTTCAAACAAGCACTGATTACTTCACCTTCTCATCACCTATTTATCCTTGCTGAGTGCCAATTACAGCCCTTCTTCCAAGTAAGGCAAGTTACTGTCTCTACCTCCTTGCCCTTAAGGCTTCTGCCTTCCATCACCCATCACCCTTCTCAGGTGTGGTTTCTCCATCTTTTCTTTTTATCATTGATTTTGCCTCCTTATTTGTCTTTCCCATGTCAACATTTCACCTTCGCTGATTGGACTCTGCCCCAAAATTTCCTTCAATCTGATCTCCCACTGGCCGCTATTCGAAAGTCTCTGTGGAGGACTCACAACAGCTTCCAATCTTTCTACCATCTCCAGTCTCTTCTTACTGTGTTTAGGCTTCACCAAAGCTTTTCTCTTGGAGCACCCTTCAAGCACTCTCTTTTCCCGCATGCGTCCATCTACTAAATCCGTGAGAACCTCCCCCAATGACTCTAGAATCTGCAACTTTAATTCATGCGCATCTCCATCCAGGCCGTAATCATTTTTTATCTAAATGACACCCACAACCTCCACTTGGCCTCATTAGCATAATTTTCTCCACTCTCTGGCAGAGTTCTACTGAAGCACAAATCAGCCATATTTTCAGGAAAACCCATGCTCTTCATGGAGAATAGAGTACTAGTCCACCCATTAGCCTGTGGCCGTCTAGCCCTTCTCCCTAAACCCCTGTTACTTCAATTTTCATTGAATTTTCTGTGAATTCTCTTTCATTAAAGCATTTCAAGGATCCATGAGCAACAGGCGCTTAGCTATCGAGGATGCACAATGGTGTCTTGACAGTGGCTTCCTTTCACGTTCACATGACTGTGCCTCTTCTACTCCTCTGAAGATAAATCTTTAACACTTCCTGGGTACTTATAGTTGTGAGGCACTGTTCTTACTCCAGTTCTTTTTAATAAATTATTTTCCTCTCTATTTGGTTTTTCTTTCTATCTTTTTTATTTTAATTTTTATTAATTATACTTTATTCACTTTGTTTCCCCCCCCCCGTAGCTCCCTCCTCCCCTCCCAATTCTTCCTCCTTCCCTCTTCTCCACCCATACACCTCCCCAAGTCCACTGATAGGGGAGGTCTTCCTTTCCTTCCTTCTGATCCTACTCTATCAGGTCTCATCAGGAGTGCCTGCACTGTCTTTCTTTGTGGCCTGGTAAGGCTGCTTCCCCCATCAGGGGGAGGTGATCAAAGAGCAGGCCAATCAGTTCATGTCAGAGACAGTCCCTGTTCCCATTACTATGGAACCCACTTGGACACTGAACTGCCATGGGCTACATCTGTGCAGGGGATTCTAGGTTATCTCCCTGAATGGTCCTTGGTTGGAGTATCAGTCTCAGAAAAGACCCCTGTGCCCAGATTTTTTGGTTCTGTTGCTCTCCTTGTGGAGCTCCTGTCCTCTCCAAGTCTTAACTATTTCCCACTTCTTTCATAAGATTCCCTGCACTCTGCCCAAAGGTTGGCCATAAGTCTCAGCATCTGCTTTGATACCCTGCAGGGTAGAGCCTTTCAGAGGCCCTCTGTGGCAGGCTCCTGTCCTGTTCTCTGTTTTCTCCTTCTTCTGATGTCCATCCTCTTTGCCTTTCTGAATGGGGATTGAGCATTTTAGCCAGAGTCCTCCTTCTTGGTTAGTTTCTTTAGGTGTATAGATCTTAGTAGGTTTGTCCTATATTATATGTCTAATATCCACTTATGAGTGAGTGTATACCCTGTGTGTCTTTCTGCTTCTGGGTTACCTCACTGAGGATGATCTTTTCCAGTTCCACCATTTGCCTACAAATTTCATGATCTCCTTGTTTTTTATTGCTGAGTAATATTCCATTGTATAGATGTACCACAATTTCTGTATCCATTCCTCCACTGAGGGGCATCTGGGCTGTTTCCAGCTTCTGGCTACAAATAAAGCTGCTATTTGGTTTTTCAATTTTACCTTTTCCTCATTTTCTCTCAGCATCACTCATGTCTCTGTTATTTGCCTTTAATTTTACTGATTAAAAAATGTTATGATTCTAGATCTGAGATACTTCTAACACTTTGTTCAAGAAAAGTCCTAGCTTTTACCTTGCCCTGATTCTCTATATTCTCTCCTCCCTTAACTTCAATTAAGTGTATGTATAAGCTGTCTACTTCAGCTACTTATGTCCTAGTCCTTCTTTACTTGTTTTCAACCCTTTCTCGATCACTCTGATTCTGAGTGCAGATCTCATCTGTCTTCCAGTCCATTTTCTGTTTTCCACAGTTCTCTACTCTGTTGTTTAAACTAACTTCTTCTTGAAAGTGTAATTAGATTTTCTTTCTTTACATAGGCCAAGACATAATACACAATATGGTACATTTTAATTGTCTGCTATTTTAGCTCTGCAATTCCAAACTGTTTTACAAGGACAAGACTGTGTGTTAAGACTGCTTTCAATACTTTGCTGTGATATAAGAGATATTATGTCAACCCTCAACACACAACAGAGCAAGCAATCTGTCCACAGTTTCCCATTTTCAGCCTCAAAGCACGTACTTTCTGGTATTGCAGATGCTTCATTTTCTCTCTACCTTTCCTTGGGGTTATTTCCCAATAGGTTCTTTATGGACTAGAAGTCTGCTTGGTGCACCATTCTGTAGCAGTACTTGCTCCTTAATGAACCTCCAAGTGTATGTCTAAATTGCTTTTTATGTTGTTATGATTGTATTAATACAATGACCATGGCAGATTATAGATGGTACATTTTTATTTTCCCTTAACATTCCAGAGAAACAAAACTATGTCATGGCACAGAGGTATAGCAACAAGCAGCAGGCATGGTGGCAGGAATAGGGAGCTGAAAGCATGCATCTTTAAACATAAGCATGAAGCAGAGAAAGTGAATTGCAAACAGTACAAGACTTTTTATCTCAAAGCCCACTGCCAGAGACATACTTCCTTCAGCAAGGGTACATCACCTTAACTTCCCAATAAATGCTCCCAAATGAAGACCATGTGTTCAAATATCTTCACCTATTTTTACTTTTAACGAAAATTAAAATTAGTCAATTTTACTAATTGTCTTTGGGGCCAGTTGCTGGTGGGAAAGCCTGCTAGTTCAGAGAGGCTGAGAAAGCACCCAGTTGACCTTGTTTAACCAACTTCCTAGAAGGAAAAGGAAACCACTTTCTGCATGAACTCATGTGCACATACACAGACACACACATACACACACACACACACACACACACACACACACACACACAATCCCAAAACTGAATGTTCCTCCCTTCTATCCTTCTACTTCCTGTTTGTCTCTCTACCCTCCTGACTTCCTTATTCTCTGTTTTTTGTTTTGTTTGTTTGTTTGTTTGTTTTTTCTGTATTCACTCCCTGTCAACTGGTTGCTTGCTCTGCCTCTTGACCTATGGTTGACTTTACCACTTAAAAAGGGGGCAATTGGAGCATAATGAAGAAATACTGGACCAAGAAAACGAGAACCCAGCAGAGCAAACACCAAACCTGTAGCTTTATGTCCAACGTCAAAAGGTTCAGATGGCTCTGCTTCTCCAGCATTTCAATTTAAAATCTCTCTCTGTGTGTCTGTCTCTCTGTTTCTCTGTCTCTGTCTATCTGACTCTCTCTCTCTCTCTCTTTCACGCACTCTGTATTTGTTAGGGTTCTCTAAAGGAGAACTGATGAAACAAATATGAATGTTAAAAGATAACATTAGAGTCGCTTACAGGGTGTAGTCAAATCCTAGGAATGCTGAGTGGTTCAGTACAGAAGGCTGGATTTCTCAACGGTCTCAATCTAGCATTAGAGTCCTGGAGAATTCCTGAAGAGGTATTGGTATTCGGTCTCTGTTGGAATTGTGATGGAATTACTTGTAATACTAACAACAACAACAACAAAATGTGGCAGCATGAGGGTAAATGAACATGTCAAGGAGAGTAAGAGTAAACAAGCAAAAAGCCAACTTTCTTTCATGTCCTTTCAACAGAACTGTATACAGAAAGAGAAAAGACAAATCCCAAATTTGGGGTGGATCTTTCTGCATCAAGTAATCGGATCAAAAGAACTCTCTCACAGGAATGCCCATGCCCTTGGGTTTTAGTTGATTACAGGTGCAGTCATGCTGACACCCCAGACTAGGCATCAGAGTGCATCTGTTAAATATCTGGGCTTTCTTTCTGGTGTGCCTTCTGTAGCTTAAAGAAAACTCTAGGAAGGCCTGTGACTTGAAGACCCATGCGATTTATAAGAAGCTGATGAGTTATTAAGGTCTCCTCATTTTAAAGCCTCCAAAACTTCTCCCACTGAATTACTTAATATGAATGTTTTATACTGAGCAATTACTTCATTCTAGCCAGTTGTGCTCTTCTCTTTCTTTTTCTTTGCTTTTCATTGCAGAAGACTGAACCCAATGCTTTGTCCATACTAGGTAAGAACTCTACCATTGAGTGCTATCTCAACCCGATTTATCTATCTATCTATCTATCTATCTATCTATCTCTTTCTCTCTCTCTCTCTTAAGAAAGCTTTACTAAGTTCACTATGTGGCCCAGGAAAGCTATGAACTTATGATCCTGTTTCCTGAATCTCCCAAGCAGTTCAAATTACAGGCATGTACCCCCACACCCAACATCGAATGACTTTTGAGCTCTATGGTTTGCTGACAGCAAAATAATTATATATATATATATATATATATATATATATATATAGTATCTAGTACTTTTAACAACAACAAAATAATAATAATAATAATGATATTTTAAAAGAGGAAGTCTATAAATGCCATTAGGAGATGAGACTTATTTCCTATTCCTGTTTTTTTTTGTTTGTTTGTTTGTTGTGTGTATGCAAAGAATAATTTATTGAGGAATTAGTAGCAACCATCTCCCAATCTTCTCCCACAGACTTTTCCATCTTCGATCCCAAGCTATCTACCTTCACCCCAAGCTACCTACCTCTTACTTATTTCCCAGAATAGGAAAGAAAGAAAGAAAGAAAGAAAGAAAGAAAGAAAGAAAGAAAGAAAGAAAGAAAGAAACGTTTTGCTGTATGCCTGCCAAGAGACTCATGAATAGCACATCTTTGGTTCTTCTTTTATCTGATTGTCCTTGACCTACTCTATCAGCCATAGTCCAGAGCTCTGCATATACATGTGTGCCATCTGGGCATCAGGGTTAGGTAACTGACTGTCCAAGGACAGAAGAATATTCTTTCTTTGAACTATCTCTCATATGAAGGTTACTGTATATTCTGTCTACAAAAATTAAATTTTAGTTAGCTCTTGCTTTAGACACACATCCAGCAGGAGGCAATGATTTGTGCCTTTTCTAAGATGTAGCCCATTTTACTGGAAGGATGTAGTTCGTGCTATCGTGGCCACAAGCAGTTTCTGCAGTGTCATACAATAACTGCAGACTCACTACAGAAGTATGTATTCAACTTCTGTATTATGCTAATGTTAGGCCCAGCCTGAGCCTATCAGGCCCGGCAGGTGCCTAGCTACCTGGTGTTGTGCCCGAATCACGATCAAAAGACTACCACCAGGAGCCAAGTCTGTTGCAAACCACATGAGGATCTTTTTATTACAAATTACAAGCTGCAGCTTGGGCCCACACCCCCCACTGCTGAAGCGGTGAGAGCCGAGAGCCCCGTGCCCAGGTTAGTTGGGTGATTTAAAGATTCTGGTCCCTCCCAGCATACCCAAGGCAGGGGGGGATTCCTGCCTGACAAGCATCTATTGGTCAAAATGCTACATTTTGAATTGATTGGCTATAGGAAGGTCCCCAGACCATAATGACCTGGTGTCCCTCCCTAGGGGGATGGGCCAGTTTCCTAGCAACTGTATCTCTAGTGGGTGGGGAAAGAATGCAGTAAGGTGGGTTCTTCCTCTCAGAGCATTGCTGGACTTCTCCACCCACCTAGTTCAGGCCTTAAATATTAATAATAGCTGCTGATTTTTAATCTTTTGGCCTCTCACTGGGAAGTGACTGAAGAAAACTTCCGGAGACCACCATCTATCGATGCAAATTCAAGAGATTTATTTTAACCATTGCAAGATGGGGTCACCCCTGCTAGTCAGCAAGGAGTGGCACTGAGAGACAAAGGCCTTGGGTTTTTAAAGGACAAGGCGTGGGAATTTTCAGGGGTTGCAGTCCAGGCAATTCAGGATTGGATGAGGTATTTAACTTTTAAAATAAGTGGTTGCATGTGGGCACTCTTAGGCCCGGTCAGTCCTGTCGTAAATATCTGGGGAATATCTGATCTTCAAGTCAGTCTGGAATTTCCTGCCATATCAGATATAGCTGCAGTTAAAGGTGAGAGAATGATTAACTCATCTCATGTCTGTTCTGAGGAGTGGGGGCTACAGGCTTTGGTTAAAGGTCAGGAGCTATTCAGGAGAAGGATTGGGGCCATTTGGCCCAGTTTCCAAACAAAGTTTATCTCACAGGTGCTGGCTGGTGATTTTCTCTCCACTTAGTAGAGATCTCTGCTTATTCTCTTCCTTATCTCTGCCCTCGAAGATAGCCAATGTCAGGAACTTTTACATTCCTCTGTTCTCTGGAGAAGCACTAAGAGGCTTTAATTAACATCGGCCTAAAACTTGAAAATACAAGTTATAAGGCAATTAAAAGAAACATAGGTTACAAATTTAGTCTGATTCCTTCACTAAACCTTCAAAGTATATAACAGAACAGCAATAAAATTCTAATTCTTTTCCTTGTGAATCTTGCATGATAGTGACAGAGGAAAGAGAGATAAAAAATGAGTCTGAGTGCCCAGGAGAGGAAGAGCAATGACATGGAGGAGCACGGCTGCACAAAGCTAAAGCTGTGCAACAGAATTTCCCTGAGGAGATGCAACACACATGTCCACATACCTGAGAAAGGAAGCCCATGGCAGAACAGATTGCACGATGTCCAATTTGATGAAACAATGCATTTTAATTGTGCTTACTAACAGAAGGATGGGTGAGGGGTTCCTTACAAGGAGCACCTGCATTGCCGGAAAACCTACCCCACACCCTGAAATCTCCATACAGCTTGCATGCCATGCTACAGAATGCACCTCTCTCTGCAGTTGGCTACTGAGAGCCGTCACTCTCAGCAACTATTTCCTCCCTTTTATAATGTTAAAGGCGACACTTAAGAGTCCTTCAATTGTTTTGTTATCCTCCACAAGTGACTTTTCCCAGTTTGAATTTGTTTCTTTGGTTTGTGTGTATTCCTTTCCCATCTGAAGCAAATGTGTTAATTTGGAGGGAATGTTGAAACTGGGAGGAATATGGGGAGGTGGTAAGCAGCCTCCTGTAGAATAAAGAGCTTGGGACATTCCAGAAAGCAGTTTGGAGAAACAGAAATCTAGACCACCAAGATACCTGGGAGATAACCTTTTGGACAGAGGATACAAAGAGTCAGGAAACCAGTGATACACACATGCATCAAAGCAAGACACAAATACCAATGAAATGAAAACAGATAAATCCTTTAAAAAAATAAATAAATTTGAGACAGAGATTCATTAAAGTGTCTAGATTGGCCTTGAATTTATGGTGCTCCTGTCTCAGTCCTAAAGTAGCTGGATTTCAGGCCTATGCTGCTGTCCAGTATTTTAAATTTTTGATATGTTGTTCAAGGATGCTGAGAAAATTCATCATTACTTTTCTATAGATACTCTTATACTAAAAGAAATAAAAGAGTATACACAAACTCATGAAATCAAAATAACACATTAATGGATTAAAAACTGGGTGAAGGAGAAATCAAAAGAAAAATTTTAATTTCTAAAATTGTTTGAAAATGAAAATGCAAAATATGAGACACAATGAAGGCAATGCTGAAAATTAATAGTAATATAAGGTAATATGTAAAGAAATTGTATAGCTCTAAGTGATGCGTTAAAAATTCAAAAAATTAGAGAGATCTCATATTAATAATTTAATAATGCACCTTGAAGTCCTTGGTATAAACAAGAATAAACAAAGCCCGAAAACTATAAAGAGAATGAAAGAATCAAAATTGCAGATGAAATAAGTGAACTAAAAATGTACAGCTGCCTTACCTGGTCCAAAGAAGGCTGTCTCCTGTTTCATGCTCTGCTCTGGCTCTTAGAATCTTTCCATTCCCCTTTTCACTGTGTTCCATGAGCCTGGGGATGAGATGGTGTAAGAGATATTCATTCCCCTTAGGGCCTAGAACTCCTCAGTCTCTTATTCTCTCTGTCTTGGTCAGTTATGTGTCTTCATGTTAACCCTTGTCTATTACAAGAAGAAGCTCCTCTGATGGCGTTTGAAGAAAGCATAAATCTATGGGTGTAATGATGTCATTAATAATCTATTTAACATTAGGTCAATTTAGCACAATGGTAATAGTTCTATCCTAGGGCTTATGACCTGTTTACCTATTAATTCATAAGAGACCAAAAGACTTAAAATCAGCAGCTATTATTAAAAGTTTAAGGCCTGAACTAGGTGGGTAGACAGGTCCAGGAATGCCCTGAGGGGAAGAACGGCCTTATAGTATTTCTCCACCCACTAGAGATACAGTTGCTAGGAAACTGGCCCATCCCCCTAGGGAGGGACACCAGATCATTAATGGTCTGGGGACCTTCCTATAGCCAAATCAATTCAAAATGTAGCATTTGACCAATAGATGCTTGTCAGGCAGGAATCCCCTCTGCCTTGGGCATGCTGGGAGGGACCATATTCTTTAAATCACCCAACTAACCTGGGCACGGAGCTCTCAGCTCCCACCGTTTCAACAGTGAGGGGTGTGGACCCAAGCTGCAGCTTGTAATTTGTAATAAAAAGAACCTCATGTACTTACAGCAGAGTCTGTTTATTCCTGGTCTTTTGGGGTTCGAGAACTAGGCAGAACACTCACAGGTTCTTGGCCCTGATAACTGTGATAGGCATGGGTATGATCTTGTGACTATGGAATTAGAGGATACATTTATACCTTAGATAATAGTTTCATGTTAATGAATATACACAGCAATTATACTAATGCTATATTAATACTAATATGAACGACGTGGGAGAGTGTCAGTACTGTATATGGAAGTCAATATCTGAATTCTTGAATGCTCTAATAACTGAGTTATTAACACCAGTATATAAATCAACTGAACAGAATTACATATTTCATGATTTGGATTCAATGTTAATGTGTCTCCATTTTAGAAAAACAATTACAGAAATAAATACAATAAAAATGCAAAACAAAAAACCAAAATGATTATCCACCATAATCAAGTCTGCTTCACCCAAGTAAACATAATCTATTGCATAAATAGAATCAAGGCTATAAACATAGGATCATCTCATTAGATGCAAGAAAGAGCTTTTACAGATTTCAATGTCTTTACATAATAAAAGTCCTGGAGAAATGAATTTTACAAAATACAGATCAATTTAAGAAGGTAGTAAACAGACATCAACATATGTCCACTAAAATCCAAAACTACAAGGACGTTCACTTGTTCCACTCTTGGTAAAAATAGTGGCTGAAAGATTAGCCAGAATAATCATAAAAGTAAATGGTCTAAAAACAAAGCAACCTTATTTGCAGATAATATGATATATATATAAAAGACCCTAATGACTCCATCTGAAAGCTCCTGCAAATGATAAGCAGATCCACAAAAACATCAGTAGCCTTTCTATATACAAATGACAGAAAGAAAAAGAAATCAGGGAAACAGTCCTATTCACAACAGCATCAAAATTAATCTTGGATAAATCTAAGGAGGGGGTAACATGAATATGATCAAAGTGCATTGCATGAAATTACCAAAGAATTAATAACAATAATTGTTTTTTGAAAAGCAACAGTTTACCAAGGTAAACAGTAGTTCATGTGACCAGACCAATCATCTTTTTTTTCTCTTTGTCATGAATCAAATGCAGCAGAGTGTTAAGTCAAAAGCACTCGTTCTAACAGGAGTGCCGCCAGTGCTTCTTTAGAGCGAATGCTATGTTGATTTCGTCCTGTTTCTCTGGAGAGTTTATCAAAGTTACAGCCTAGATTAGTCTATTCTCACCAATGGGTATAAACAATGCAATCGCAGCTTTAAAAAAAAAAATGCTCTTTTCTACCGTTTGAGATGCCACACATGCCAACTCCATGCAGCATGTCCTTTTGTATGCTCCCATTTTGTTTGGAAAAAGCATCCTATATCAACGCATGAATGGCCCTTGCTGCCACCCTACCAAAGCAAAAGAAGTGGTTTGTTTCCCTCAGTGAGGGGAGGAGAGCGGAAAAGGCACATTTGCAACACAGTAGTCTGGGCTTCTTCACTCAGATTCTGTTGTTAATTCCATTGCCAACAGTAGCAAAAGCAGGAAATGAGGTTCTGAAAAATCAATGTTAAATGTAAACAGATCATCTGGACTATGGTTGCCTCTGTAGTGTGTTATGTTTATTTTACAGATGTAACCTTTCCAAGCATTGGCCAGTCCTGGCTTGATAAGTAAAATTATCTTTGAAATTTGAGTATGATGTCATCACAAACATGCATGAAGGAGAAAAGATAAAGCCAGTAGCCATCTTTCTAAAAGGGCAGGAGAATATTCAAATAACGCCACCAAGAACTGTACACAGATTACCAATTCTCCAAGAAACTGAGTGAAAACACAACATACTGGAGGTATAGTGCGTACAAATTAACTCGTTCAGTTCATAACATCACTATGTCCACTAGCATACTGGATGCTAACTGGAATCTATTCTACCTTCTAGTTTGATAGGTATTGATTTAAACAAATTCTTGGTATGTTATATCCCTATTATGTAATCATTACTATTGGTCTCTCGTAAAAGGGATGTAGTAATGCACATATCTATAGCTCATAACTCAAGCTTTTTAAATATTTTGCTTCAGAGAAAACAAAGAATCACTGTAGTGGTAATTTTCATGTTTTAAAAAACAAAAAGAGGTCCATGTCTTCTCCAGGTCACTTCTAAATACTAATCATATACTATAAGTAAGAATCATGATTTATCCAAAACTCAATTTTAAAATTGAAAAAAAAGAAGGTTTTAAGCTAAATACTCATGTCATATGTGTAAACTGTAACTTAAACCTCTTGACCAAGATTAGTATGTGAGCATGGTCAATTGAGGCAAAAAATCCTGGAAGTACTTCATCTGGCCTGTGAATGCTAAAGAGAAAAAACCCTATATTTTTTAAAATCAGAAACTCAACATTGTCCTTGGAACTATAGATATAGAGTTACCTTTTGGGTGCCGGGAACTGAGCTTAGCTAGGTCCACTGCAAGAGCAGCAAAGGTGAATAATGCATCTCTCCAGCCATATTGATGGCTGAATTTTCAGTGTCTGGAGCGATGGTTTCACGGTGAAGAGCACTTGCTGTACCTCCAGATGACAAAGGTTTAGTATGCAGCATGCATAGCATGGCTCATATTCATGTGTAACTTCAGTTCCAAAGAATCTATGATGTCCTTTTCTGATTTCCACAGGCACCAAGTGTACACACAGCAATCAACATTTATCCAGGCAAAATACTCATACATAAAATTAAAAATCTGAAAAATTTAAAAAGAGAAAGAAATGAACTTTAAATTCAACTTGCTACCTAATTCTATTACACAAATTATTAAAGAAAAAAAATTCAATTTCTGATTTAAATAGATATTTCAATTTATCTGGGCATTTCAGGCAGGACTATAACATTGGAAATGTAATTTATAATTATTCTAGGAAACCTACATATAACTGTGCCCTTTTTCTGTGGCTTGTACTTAGATTTCCATGTCATCCTTGTACAGAATCCACATAAACCTATCCTGTATTGCTTCTATGTGGGGCAAGTACTAAGTATTTTGATACATGTGATTATAAACATTTTCTTAGATTATTGGAAAATCCATTGAATTAACTTGGTTGGTTTAACATGCACGAAAAAAATTATAGTCCACTAAGATTTCTATTCTTTAAACTCATTACAGTTAGGAAGAGTGGCATTTCAGTCCTTTACAAGCTAATTTTGTGTTACTGGGAATGGATAGATCAAATGTCAGACACGCCATTGAAGATGCTTCCTTCTAATCTATGTCACCAGTGCGCATTCCTTTTCTGAAGGGGACTAGTAAAGACAATGTACGCATAACATACAACAGATAACCTGATTCCAATCTGTTCCACGATGATTAACTTCTATGTCTGAATGCACTTCAATACAACAGCCTTCCTTACCCTGGGCTTAACATTTATCCATCTTTCTCTTAACCAGATCAGAATCCTGATAGCTCAGCCTGACAAGGTTTCAACTTACTCCATATTTGGAAAGTGTCCATGAATTGCAATAATTCAATTCATGATGATGGTACAATAATGTTCAAAACCCCAAGTTTATTCTCAGAGTTCCTCTTTTCTACAACAGCAACCAGACCAGTCAGGTCTATTGTTGAGTCTTCCCAGGGATTTCCCAGGGGTTCTTGCTACCATGGTTGGCATGTATGTGGAGGTCAGAGAACAGTTTTGTGAAGTTGTTTCCCTCTTCATCTTACAGTGTTTTGGGGGATTAAAGCTAGTTGTCTAGGCTTGCATAGCAATCACCTTCACTCATTAACCAATCTCTCTAGCCCTAAAATTTTCTACTCAATTAGGAATTTGGGGTTTGGAGGTATATCTCCTGAATATGTCATATGTTATAGTCCCTGAATAGCCTATGTTTTCTATCCTGGTAAGTATATTGACACTAGCTTTAGGGGCTGAAGCTATTTTACCCCACCGCCACCACACCCTACCAACCCGGAATCCCTGATCTCTCCATTAAATTTTTACTGATCCTTCAAAATTTTTCCTAAATGCCATTGACTTTATCACATTCTCACCCTTAAGGTGTCTAATCTTATCTGAGCACACACATGGACACTCTGCATTGCAATCATCTCGAGCATCAAGAATGTGTGTTATTTAATTTTAACTTGACTTTCCTATGCTCAAAATAATATATGCCCAGAGAAATATGGCCAATTAAATTTCAAGAATTTTATAAATTCTTCAGTTCAAGAATGTTATAAACCTTCTTTTAAAAATTAGAAAGTATGTCTTATAGTCTTCTGTGAAGACTTCTCTAGGCTTCCAGAATGTTCTAAAATTTAATAACATTGTCATTCAAATTATTAGAATATTTTATTTACCTCCTGTTATCCACTCAAATCATTCACAGGTATTCTTAGAAGACCTACTATATAAAAGACACTGAGACAAATAAAGTAAGCAAAATAGTTTATTACCCCTGAGTTTGTGAAGGCTATAGTATAATGAAAATCTTTCACACTGGAAGTACAAATAATCCTGACGATAAAAAAGAAAGTGGGAGGGAAGGAAGGAAGGAAGGAAGGAAGGAAGGAAGGAAGGAAGGAAGGAAGGAAGGAAGGAAAATATCCTTGCATTAAGGATGCTGAGGAAAAAGAATCATGAATCTAAGACTAGTCTGGGCTTCATACAAAGATCCTGAGTGTGTGTGTGTGTGTGTGTGTGTGTGTGTGTGTGTGTGTGTGTGAAGGGGGTGGGGGAGAGTAAGGATAGAAACTTTATCTTATTTACATTTGACTCCCCAGTATTTGAAAAATTAACTGAGGAGAGCCAATCCTGCTACAAGTATGTTGAGCTACAAGAAATTGCCCCTGCTTGGATAGTACACAACATTGAATGAGTGTCAGGATAACAATCAATTCATCAAACTTTGTCTTTTTAGCTCACCAGAGATAGTTTAAAATGTTTTCAACAGTGCTCACATAGATTCAGAAGAATGGATCATCTGCAAAAAGTTCAAAATTACAACTATCTGAAAAATAGAAAAAGGTAAATGTAAGTCAGGATTATATGACAGAAAACCAAGAAGTAACAATGAAAACTATGTGAAAAAAAATAAGTAAATAAAAAGAGATTATAAAGAAAAGAAATTTTGGCTTCTTGTTTATTTATCACTGCAAATATTATGGCCCTTACTTAGTAACTGGTACATATTCACCTTCCTGTATGTTCACCTTCCAACAATGATAAATAAAATTAAGCTTTGTACTTAGAAATCATAATTATGCTTTTCAGCATAATTGTGACTACAAGCTTTTTATATAAATGACCATATAAATACTTGAGTGTTTTCTGGATTTCTAAGACATAGTTGAAACCACCAAGTCCATTGTATTTAAAGGAATGGACCATCAACAATGCTAAAAGAAAGGAGTTTCTTTTCATTAAAGTGTTATTTGTAAAACAGTCTTCCATCCTGTAGTTTGCCAAGCTCTCCTTTGTAGTAAAATGTTCTATAGACCATACATATCACTTAGGCAAATTGCTGCATGCCTGGGTGGGCTACAGCGTGTCTTTCACAGGTTGAAGTGCATCTGTTATGTTGGGTTTCGGTGTGTAGATATTTACAAATGTCACACACATCTAGACTACACTGTAATTTTCACCCTTCATTTTCTCTAAGACAGCACCTGATTCACATGCACATCAGCTTTTCTATTGATAGGACTTAACTTTGAACTACCTATGACTCACTTTACCATAGTTTCTACAATAACATACTCTTAATCAAAATAACAAGTTTTATGTCTATTTTTATCTCTGTGCTATGTAAGCAAATAAATATGAGGCTTCAGCTATTAATGTGATTTTTGTAGTAGCAGTTCTAGTATTTAATTCTTCACATTTATTGTTTAGACCATTGGGAACTGTGCCCAAAGATAGGCTAGTATTAGTAATCTGGTTTCCTGTGAAACACAGAGTGTAGACATTTCCAAAAGGGTTTCCTTAATTGGAAATGTGTTGTCTTTTCTCTAGGTAGATTTTTAGAGAAAGATTCTATGCAGTTAATCAATGGAAGAAGAGTAACACCTGGCCTACTCTTACCATAAGTGCTGGCAGGTTCTTCCTGAGAGTTCTATCAGTAGTCTAGGACGGCCTATTTGCACCCTGCAGCCACCTCAGTTCACACTTTCCATGACGTCCATCACTCTTTAAGGTTAGAAAGCAAGCAAGGATGCCCCTGTGGGCATAGATATCTGAATATTTACAGAATAGAAGCCTAAGTCTGTGCGGTTGAGAGGATAGGAGCTGTTTCCCCTAAACAGGCATTGAGCCAAATTAATTTTTTCCAAAATTGAGATTTGTGTTACATGGTCATTAAGTCTGAGCTGAGAAATGAAATTGACAGCTAAATTATAGAGAAAAGTCCCAGCTAAGTACCAATCCATACCCTTTACTGGGGGTGCAAATATGGAGTTATTTCAGTGTTTGATGTGTTAATCTGATCCTGCCAGCTCTCTCCTGGTGTAACTGCAAGTGAAGCCTGAGAAATCAATGGAAGAATTGAACACAGGATTTAGGAGGTGGGGAAGTAAGGCTGAAGTAAGGTGGGGAAGTGGGCCCCAGGACAGGCTTGAATTGGGCTTTTGACATGCTATCACTTGAGCCTGATGAGGGTGACAGCCAACAATATTCCTTTTCCACATTCATAGATTGACCTCTAACTGCAGTGTCAATGAGCACAGGCAGCTTTTTCTTCACTGGGAGCAAATACCTGTAGATCAGGTTTAAGAAAATACAAAAAGGAGACACAGAGAGGCAGTCCCTAAGCTGGGCTGTCACCTCAGTGCATCACCACTCTTTTTTCATAATTTATTTTTATTTTTTAATTCATTTTATAATTTATTCAATTTACATCCAGATTGTAGCCCCCTCTCTCACCTCCTCCAGGTCCCACCCTCCCTCCATCTTCCCTGCATCCACCTCCCCTAGTCCTCAGAAAGGGGGAACCCTCCTCCCCTACCATCTGACACAGCCTATCATAAAGTCTCATTAGGAATGCCTGCATCTTCTTCCTCTGTGGCCTGGCAAGGTCCCCTCACCCAGGGGAAGTGATCAAAGAGCTGGCAACAAAGTCCATGTCAGAGATAACTCCTGTTCCCCATACCAGGTGACTGAGCTGCCTATAGGCTACATCTGAGCAGGGTGTCTAGATCCTCTCTGATGTGATCCTTGGTTGGTGCATCAGTCTTTGCAGGCCCCCCTGGGCTCAGATTTGTTGGCTCTGTTGTTTCTTCTATTTCACCTGATCTTTCCTACGATTCCCTGATTAATTCTTACTCGAAAGGGCAAATAGAATAGACACCAGAGTGGTAGAAGAGAGGGAACGGGATGGGAACTTACCATAGCTGTCCTCTGAAAGATTCAGCCCAACAAGGGATCGAAGCGGATGCTAAGACTCATAGCTAAACGTGGGGCAGAGCATTACCACTCTTTAGATTTAAATTCTCTTTCAGCTTGCCTTCTTGGAGGAGAGGCTAGACTTTGCAAATAAAAACACAAAGGCTAGCTAGTTAGAATTGATTTTCAGACAAACAGTAAGTAATTAATAGTGTGATCTGCAAAATATATGGCACAGTTATGCTAAGAAATGAGTCATATTTATACGAAATTCAAGTTTACCTAGGCATCCTGTGTGTGTCATGTACCTCTTGTTTTTAGTGAAGCATGAGAACTGGCAAGGTTTCAAAAGAACAGTATTTGTTTTAAATGGAGACATTGTGAGTGCCATCTCCTATGTTGTGGCTGAACACAGCTGAGATCTGCTCTTTGTTCTTTTACAGACATACAGAATAACTCACCATCGGAGAACACCAGCCTGAAAGGGTAAAACACTTTTAAATAAAGCATTCAACTCAAAGAGAAGCCTGTCTTGAAAAGCTGAAAAAAAAGAGGGGCCAGGAGTGGTGGATCTTCAAAAATCCTGTTCAGTTATGAAGGGGTCTCACAGGTATTTATGCAAAGAACCAAAGAAACACATTGTAGAGTTGCATGGTTTTTAACTTTAGTTGAAGTGACCAAGATAGTGAACGTTTCTCCTAAGGCGAGTTCAGAGTTGGACAGCAATGTCAAAAACATATGACAAAAGGTTATTAAAAAAAATAAAAACACTCTTTCCTTAAACGACCTAAGAACAACAAATAAATACAGTAATTCCATACCACTTTATTGAATGCTTATTCTTTTTTGTAATTTGGGCTGTACATTTGGCAGTAGTTTTATGTAAATCGTCATCTTGTTTACCCCAGAGTATCCTACTTTCCTCGTATAACAATAAAAAGGTACACAGAGGCAGGCACAAATTTAGTCTACATTTTACTATTTATATAAAATTCAATGCTCTTATCTATAATATAATAACAACTTTAGTGAGCAAAATAGCAATCTGATGTATATTTATATCTTTAACTTTTTACATTTATTTATTTGTTTGTTTATTGTGTTTGCACAAATATGTGTTTATATGTGGGCAATCGTGTACCATTGTGCATTTGTGGAAGTTAGAGGACAACTTTGGAGAGTTGCTTCTCCCTTTGTACCGTGTGGATCTCAGGAATCAGCCTCAATTCCTCAGACACAAATATGCTGAGCCATCACACTGACCCTATTTGTATTGAAAATATGAAATATGCTACAACAAAATTAAAGAAAGTCCAAGGTTGATAGTCTTAGAAAGGTACCCAGAAGGGCACATGAATATGAAACATAAGAAAAGAAGTGGGAATGCCGTTATCTACTTCATTGCTTTAGTAGAGACTGGTCTGGCTATGAAGTAGATAGGATTTGGGGATGGGGAAGGAAAACCTTATTTCTGTGTTTTCTATAAGTGCTCCAAAGTGACAAAGACACATTGTCCCACTGGAAAACCTCTGGTTTGAACAGATGTATCATTGTAATAGATACAAGTGATTCATTAAGCTGCCATATGTTGGAAATATTCACTGTGGCATTGGGAGGAATGTGAGAGAATGACAATGTTGTCATTAATTACCACTATGGAAATTGGCTTGCAATTTGCATGATTACTCATCAGACACAGATGGAGCACTTAGGAGAACATCCTTTATAAAAATAGAAAGTTTTATTAAAGTTGCTTATGGATCCATATGTTGTACAGTACAAGGATATAAAACTTGAATATCAGAAAGGACTAAGGTAAAAAAAAAACCAATAAATATCCATACAAAATAAAGTACTATTTTATAATATACTTACCTTATAATTAAAATTTTAATGCCTTTTAATGCCAAAACTTAGGAAGTCACAGAAGAATACTATTGCTCTACTGCTGGACTGAATGAACATAACCAAAAAGAAGAAGTTAAAACATCATCTAGTGTTAGTATTTATTTAAAAATGATGCTGTACACACCACACATCAGATAGAAAAGTGTTTGTTGGATGGAGGTGGAGAGAGACAGAGACAGATACACAGAGAAAGAGAGACATGGTGGCCCCCCAGGAAAGAAGGCAAGGCAGAGGGGCTGCGAGAAAGGAGAGAGAGAAGAAAGAGGAGGGGGCCTTTTTCCCCGGACCCCTGGGGGAGGCGACCAATGATGACATCACAGCTGCCTAAGCAACCTGGGAGTGGGCTAGTGCATCAAGATTCATGAACTAACATCTAATATAAAATAAATTTCCGATTTTGAGGTCATAAGTATGGAGCCACAACAGGTTCCTTCCACTTCATACTTGAATTAACAGAGGATGAAGAGATGGATCAGAAGTTCAGAGCACTGAATGTTCTTTCAAAGGATCTGAATTTAATTCCCAGCACCTACATGGTGGCTCACAACCACTTTCAACTCCAGTACCAGGGGATCTGACTCCTTCTCCTAATATCTATGGAGAGGAGGTATGCACACGGTAGATGTACATGTACACAAGCAACATATGTACACATAAAAATAAATTTAAAAAATGTTTAAATCTATACGGTTGCTGGCTAATAATGGGTAGTTCTGAACAGAGGACAAATAGGTCAGACATCCTGTAGACAAGCCAGATCCACACACGCAGGGGAATGAAGAATGATGCACCTCAGCATTTCAGCTACTTGATCGACTAATTGGACTTGTCACTCACCTTTTCTGAGAAGCAGTGAATGAAGCCTAGAAAGAGGTAGGACATTGGCACAGAAAACAAACCATAGGCTTCCTCCATCCCACTGAAGTTAAAGCCTCAGCTGCATCAGCTGCATACCGACTTAAAAGACTTCATTTTGCTTTAAAGAACCCTAGAGGGAAAACTTGCTGCTTGCCATGCCTTGGGCATTCTTTAAAACTGTTTTCTTACAGGATCTAGCACCTACTAATAATTTCAGTGACCCTCTAAGAGAGAATCTGTTTCGACGTTCATCTTACATTTAAGGAAACTGAGGCTCACAGAAGCTCCCATCCAGTGAGGCTCATTGGCCCTCCACAGTTTTCCGTAGTGGAGTTTATGCGTGGCCATGTCTGTGAACGTCTGTGCATGCGCCATGCACACATGTGCACAAGCTTTGACAGCCAGCGGAGAGCCTCTGCTGATATCTAGAAACATCGTCCATCTTCTTTTAGAAAGGCTGTCACTGAACCTGAAGTTCATCAGGACAACAAGCCTTAGCGATCCGCCTGTCTCTACCTCCTAGTGCTGGTTAGATAAGCATATGCCTCCACATCCAGCATTCTTTGAGGATTCTGTGAATAGAACTCATGTTCTCATGCTTACAAGACAATCACTGCACTGCCTGAACTCTATGGTCAGCCCTAACCCTCCATACTTTTATTGGTATCTTTCTACTAGAACTGAGATATAGGATATTTCAACACACTTGTCTGTATTTTTTCTCATTTGGACGTTGAAGCTCATTTGCCACAGCCAGTGATGGACAGCACCAGCTCTCTGCAGTCCACAGCCTATAAAGGCAGTGCTAGCTTTCCCACACCTACACCAGCAGAAACAGCTCTGCCACGCAGCCCACTCAAGAGGTGGGAACAGCTCTCCTGAGTGTGGTGGCCATCAAGGGGCAAGGGCAGCACAGCACAATGCTTGCACATCAACATGGCTTTAGGCAGCAGCCCAGACCAGGGCTGGTTACCCGTAGCTTTGGTGGTAACACAAGCTTCAGACATCAACACAGACCTGAGCTTCGATAGGACCATGGACCTAGACATGGTCCTCCATGGTAGCATGGGTGCAGATGTCAACATAGCCTTAGGTGACTCTGCAGGCCAGCCAAATCAGTATGTCTCTCAGACATCTAAATGGTCTTACATGTTAGCACAGTAGAGCTGGCCCTGGTAGTGGGAGCACAAGGTGAGCCAGTGAGGACATGAGGACATGCGTCCTGAGAACATGAGCACAGGTGAGCTGTCCCTGCCCCTCATCTGCTGTGTGGTGTCATAGGTGTAGGAGAGATGCCTCCCTTGCCTAATCCCTATCCCCTGAGCCACCTGCAGCAGGATGGTAAGCTGGCCCCAAGAGCTTGAGAGAGGGACAGCTGATTCTACTCCTCACTGACAGCAGCACTCCAGAGAGCTGGCTTTACCTCTATCCTGGACAAGGCAGGTGAGATGGATGGTCCTGGTGGTGGGCACCAGAGAGCTGGTGGAGTGGCCAACTCAGTTCCCACTCAGGCCCAGATCTAGTTGGCCCACCTCAACATCTACCCCATCTATGAACTGCTAGATTGTGTTAAGGAACTGGTCCTGTAGATCCAAAATTATGGATTCTTTAAGAGACAAGGCTACAACATGAAGTCTGAAAGGAGTCCTGAGGAGAATCTAGTGTTGATAGTGGTGCAGAAGCCAGAGGCCTTGAGCCAGACCAATGACTTATTCCAATGTACAGGCAGCACCATGCCTGCCTTCCTGCTGTCATGTTCCCTACCTTGATGGCCTTGGACTTTAACCCTCTTGAAACATGATTCAAAAACTAGGCATCTTCTTTTATGAATTGTCTTGGTCATGGTGTTTTATCACAGCATCAGAAAAGTAATACAGACAACTAACATCCCCATAGATGAGCCAACTATGAAAGAAAGAGAGAGAAGGAAGGAAGGAAGGAAGGAAGGAAGGAAGGAAGGAAGGAAGGAA
>NW_026592118.1:1538989-1539150 GCF_907164565.1 Psammomys obesus | reverse complement strand
GGAAGGAAGGAAGGAAGGAAGGAAGGAAGGAAGGAAGGAAGGAAGGAGAAAGAAAGAAAGGAAGGAAGGAAGGAAGGAAGGAAGGAAGGAAGGAAGGAAGGAAGGAAGGAAGGGGAAAGAAAGAAAGAAAGAAAGAAAGAAAGAAAGAAAGAAAGAAAGAA
>NW_026592118.1:1494687-1538979 GCF_907164565.1 Psammomys obesus | reverse complement strand
AGAAAGAAAGAAAGAAAGAAAGAAAGAAAGAAAGAAAGAAAGAAAGATCCCCCTCATTAAAACAGTGATTTGTCTGCTTCCTTTTAAGTCCTACTACATAAGGCAACACTTTTTTCAACCTATTTTTTTCACTATAGACATTTGCTCAAATGATCTGAGAATCTCACTCCTCTGAAAATCCAACAGAGAATGTAAATGAATCAAGCCAGCCAGCTCTTCCTTGGCTGGTGGTTATGGCAACAATTCTAGAAACTCCAGTGTCTAGAATTTGGGACCCCTTGCTTGGGAAGAAACTCAACTACTCTTTGTAGGATTTAGTTCTCTAAATGTACATAGTAACTTACTTGATCATTCTCTCTGCTCTACCATGTTATATTCAGTTTCCTAGTACTTGGCTATTGTCTACTATTCCAGTTCTATTAAGGAGGTCTGACACCATATTCACCATTTGGTTCTTCTTTCTAGGTTTGATCACTCCTATTTGAAAAAATGCTCATCCAGCTTTTTTTTCCCCCAGGCTACTGCTCTGCAAACTCCAGTCCTCAGAATTCTAAGATGTAGAATGTATATACACATGGAATGCCACATAGTAATTCTTGTAGTAAACTTTGTATGTATGAAAATAATTTTCTAGTTATGTGTACAATGAGTCATATTGTAAAATGTATTACTGATTGTGAGTCTTATTTTAAAAATTGTACAAATATTGTTTTACCTAATTGGATTTATTTGACTTTTCTGTCTTATTCTTACCCCAGTTTTTAAACTTATTATTTTTATTATTTATTTTATGTTTATGGATATTGTACCTGTATTATGTCTGTATATCACTTGCATGATTGACACTCCTGGATTCCAGAAAAGGGTATCAGGTTCTTAGGAATTATAGTTACAGACAGACAGTTGTGAGCCATCACATGGGTCCTGGAAACTGAATCTAGGTCTTCTGGAAGACTAGAAAGTGCTCTAACTTTCTGAACCATCTCTCCAGCTCCTTTTTACTTATTTTAAATCATGTTCTTTTGCTTTGTTGGCTCTAACTTCATTAACACCTTCAAATTCTTTTTATAACCAGGCAAGAAAAAATGATCCAGGCAAGGACAAGAAAGAAAGAAAGAAAGAAAGAAAGAAAGAAAGAAAGAAAGAAAGATTATCTGTGAGGGCTTGTTCCAGAACTCCAGTTGGTACCAAAGACCCTGATGTTGGATCCCATATAAATTTGCATATAATTTGAATATAACCTACTCATATCCTCCTACATAACAATGTCTAAATGTCTTATTACACTTAATTAGCATAAAGAGTTCTTATACTGCATTTTAGGCAAAACAATTATGAGAAAAAAATCTGTATATTTTCAGTACAGTTGTACAATTTTTTTCTTAGTAGTTCACTCTGCTGTTGAATTTAAGAGTATAATATCGTATTTTTACACAATGGAATACTACTCAGCAATCAAAAAGGAGGAAATCATGAAATTTGCAGGCAAATGGTGGGATCTAGAAAAGATCATCCGGAGTGAACTATCCCAGAAGGAGAAAGACAAACATGGTATATACTCACTTATATAGACCTATAAGATATGATAAACATAATAAAATCTGTACACCTAAAAAAGATAATCAAGAGAGCGGACATGGGGTAAGATTATCAATCCTCGTTTAGAAAGACAGATGGGATGTGCATTGAACATATGACAGGAGTCTACTGAGAGCATTTGAAAGACTCTAACTAGCAGTGTTTTCAAAGCAAAGACTCATGACCAAACCTTTGGCAGAATACAGGGAATCATAAGAAAGAAGGGAAGTTAGTCTGATGAGGAAAGGATAGGAGCTCCACAAGGACCAAATATATCTGGGCACAGGGTCTTTTCTGAGACTGACATGCAACCAAGGACCATGTATGACTATAACCTATAACCTCTGCTCAGATGTAGCCTGTGGTAGCTCAGTAACCAATTGGTTTCCCATAGTGAGGGGAACAAGGACTATTTCTAACAGGAACTCAATGACTGGCTCTTTGGCCTCCCCACCCCCAAGGGAGGAGCAGTCCTGTTAGGCCACAGAGGAGAGCTTTGCAGCCAGTCCTGAAGATACCTGATAAAACAGGATCAGATGAATGGGGAGGAGGTCCCCCCTATCAGTGGACTTGGCAAGGGGCACGGTGGAGATGAGGGAGGGAGGGAGGGACTGGGAGGGAATGAGGGATCGGGACATGGCTGGGATACAGAGTTAATAAAATGTAACTGATAAAAAAAAATAAAATTCAAAAAAAAAAAGAAAAAAAAGAGTATAATATCTGGAGCAGAATACAAAGATCTGATTCTTTTTTGGAAAGGCACAGGAGTACTCCTGTTAATATCTCTGTTGATAAAATAAAAACTTATAGTGCATATGTACCGTGGATGTCAAATACTCAGCACATTAGAATGCAAATGGTCTTAGACTATTCTTAAAGACCTTATGTACTAGCTGGTTTTCTGTGCCAACTTGACAGAGCTAGAGTCATGAATGACAAGCGAGCCTCAATTGAGGAAATGTTTCCAAGAGATTTGGCTGTAAGGCATTTTCTCAATTACTTATTAATGGGGAATGGCGCTGCCCATTGTGGGTGGTGCCATCTTGGGGCTGATATTTCTGGGTTCTGTAAGAAATCAGACCTTGCAAGCAGCACCCCTCCAGGGCTTCTGCATGAGCTCCTGTCTCCAGGTACCAGCTCTGCTTGAGTTCCTGTCCTGACTTCCCCCAATGATGGTCTATGACCTGAAAGTGAAAGACAAATAAACCTTTTTCTCCCCAACTTGCTTTTGGGGGAGACACCTTGCAAACCACATATGAATGAGTAAATAAATAATTTAAATCTGTGACGATTCAAAGAATAAAACAGGGGTTAGCGATAAAGTATGATAAAGGGTAGCCCGTGCCTTTAGAGTGCAAGCTCCTTTAGGGTCAGGGATCATCTCTCAAGAACTGCTGGCACACGCTGTCTGGTTTCAACTCTCTGGAACTGTGGAGGGAGAATCCATGACCCTGTCAGTCTTGCACAGTTTATGCTTCTAAAGCCAGCTCCACACTTTCATACTGCTAAATTCAGCTGTCAGCCGGGATGGACCTTTACACCTTGAGCCACATTAGCATCAGCTTTGGTTTGCAGTTGCTTTCTAAAAGCAGAAAAATCCTTAGGCTTTTTCCTTTTATGCTTGGAAGATAAGCTGGGCAGGGTCTTGCCTTGCCTTGAGAATACTCTCCTTTGTTCCAGTACCTAGTAGGCCTCTCCTTAAGACTGCTAACCACCTTAACAAGTATAGCCTTTCCTCTAAGACAAGCTTGCATGCTTTGGCTATAACACTTTTCTTAGCCTTTTTTCCTCTTCAAACTATACATTGTATATTTCTTTCTGACCTATATATTCATTTTCATTATAGACTTGCCTAATCATTATCAATAATAAGCATGTTCCAGTCAACATTAGGCAGTCTTAAATTTTACTTCACTAAACATATTAGCCCAGGGGCTGGAGAAGTGGCTCAGCATGTAAGAGCATGTGTTGCTCTCGCAGAGGACCCAGTTTATAACCTCACCCTACCTCCAGTTTGCTGTCTCTGCTTCATGTTTGAAGTTAAAGATATAACTACTCAGCTTCCTACTCATGATGTCACCAGATCTGCCTGCTGCCAGGACTCCCTGCCCTGGAGAGGACTCCTATCTTTCTCACTGTAAACCCAACTGAATGCTTTCATCTATTAGTTGTTTTGGTCATGGTTCTCTGTCACAAAAAGGCAAAAGTAATTAAAAAAAAAAGTAGTAGAGTGGCCTATTGCTATAAAAAACCCCGACCTTGTTGATTTTGGGAAGAATGTAGAAGACTTCGAAACTCTAGACTAGAAAGTAAGTGAATACTGAAACAAAGTTTCCTGTACCATTCTAGTAGCAACCTTGAGGACAGTAGTGCTGAAAGCAAGGACACTGTGGAGGCCCAGCTCAAGAGGACAAAGGCAAAGGGAAGAACTTTAGGAGCAACCGAGATAGAGACTGTTCCTACGATATGTTTGCAAAAGAAAGAAACCAAGAAAGAAAGAAAGAAAAAGGAAAGAAAAAAATTGTCTGTTTTATGCTTTTGTCCTATGAACCTACCTAAGGCTAAACTTTAAAATAAAGGATTATTTTTGTTTTTAGTAGTTTTAGATTTATTTTTATTATGCGTATAAAAGTGTTTTCCTGCGTATATATCAGTGCACTAGGTGCATGCCCGGTGCCTGCAGAGGTCAGAGGATTTGTTCGATTCTCTGGAACTGGAGCTACACGTATAGATGATTCTGAGCCACTGTGTGAGTACTGGGAACTGAACATAGTAAAACATAAATCTGAAGGTCCATATTTTAAGTTATGGAATAAAAAAAGTCTAGAAAATTTTATAAATGGGAGCATAGGGGCAGATTTGCCACCCCACTTTGACAAATAGAACTGCAGTGTCACAGGATTTTATTCTAGCAGGCAAAGGTTGTTGCAGGATACTTGATCCCACTATGAACCCCCAGATTGTGTTGTTACTGAAAAAAAAAACCTACTTTTGGTTGTTGTGTGGCTCAGCTCTCTCGCATACCTTTAATCCAAGAGCTTTCTGCTTGAGTATTGTAAACAGGATTAAGTAAAGTCAGTCACAGGTCTTGAGGCAGAGCAAGCAACCTGTTGACAGGGAGGGAACATAGGAAAAAAAAACAAAACAGACAAAGATGAAGTCAGGAGGACTGATAGGGAGATGCGCAGGAAGTAGAAGGGAGAAACTTTCAGTCTGAGGGTATTAGAGAATATTGGAGGAGGAGAACTTGCCTTTTCCTTTTGGGACACCTGCTGAGGAGGGAGGTCGCCTGGTTACTTTCTCTGCCTTTCTCAGCTGGCAGGCTTTCACCCCAGCATATGGATCCCGAGACTTTATTGATAACACTGAATGTTTGAGGTTTTGTTACAAAGAAAAGTAAAGTTTACCCTAGAACTTTATTGGGGGCATCTCAGAACAGACTAGGAGATACTGAAGCTCTGTTTTGTTTGACGCTTATTTTAGAAATAAGTAACAGTTGAATCATCAAATAGCTTATGGTTATGTTTTATTGACTCATGACTCACCGTGTGCTTCTATTTTTCAGGCAAAAAATAAAGTGTTTCCCTTGACAGTGATTATCTCTGTTAGACTCATGAGGAAAAGAGTCTTTTGCTTTATGTTCGACTGTGACAAGATAATGGTTCTTTCCTTCTCTTGAGAAGTGACTAAGGTGTTCACTTGGGAAGATTACTAACTTTTCAAACTACTAAGTTCCATTTATGAAATTTGTTCTCCTCTGGCCTTATAATCTGAAACAATTGTGTATGGTCACATGCAGACTTACCACAAATGCACACCGTGCCTCCAAAGGGAGGTCATTTCCATTCCGAAAAGCAAAGCTCGGGGTCTTACCTGAGTGTTGCATGGATTTAGCTCTCAAACTGTCACATTGCACAGGAATATGACCCTCACTCTGTACTAGAGCTCTGAACCAGGGAGAACATTTTTTAATAATGCTCTTTCAATTCTCCAAATCAATGTGAGTGAGAAACCCCTGATACATTGAGGTGGTTCTCAATCACCATTTGCACCTATACAACTAGTACTTTGAAAAATCCAGTAAATACCCAGCAAGCCTTTTCTGGACTCAGGTTTTTCTCTCCCATAGGGCCAGAGTTGCTGCTGTGACCACAATCAATACATCTAGCACGGCCACTATGTTTTCACCGAGGCAAGCTGACTTAGGAGTCTAACCCTGAACTCTACAAAAGTGTTAGTAAGGATTTAGTAGAGGGGTCTAGCGACTGCTTTCAGTATGGTTATGAGCACCTGAAGAGAGAAATACAAAGCTCTATGAGCTAAGCACTCTTAGCTGTAAATAGTGCTTCCAGCGAAAACAGCCATGAGATGCCATGGGCCCCTTGTGAATGCAGTGCCTACAATGGGAAAGAACTTGCTACAGCTATCCAGAGCCTGTCCAGCAGCATCGAGAAAACACACAGGGGAGCTCAGAGTTCACAAGAAAATGAGACTGAACCATTTAAAAACCAAATCAACAGAGAGCACAGCTGGAAGCAGGACCAAGAAGAAAAACACACTGGCTCTTCCAAGGAGAGCAAAAATAGCAAATGGCATTAGGTTTGCAATTCCTTCACGTGTTACGTCCACCCAGCTCCCCACGCCACCAGCTCCACCCTGCTGCTCCCAGCTACTTCACATCTATACCACACACCAAGTCAACGTAGCCAACCAACACTGTCTCACACAACGACAAGCTTACAAGTTATTCTCTCTCTCTCATCTACGTGTCTGTGTGTCTGTCTATACATCTATGTATTTATGTATTTATGTGTCTATGTATTCATGTGTCTACGTGTCTATCTATATATCTGTGTGTTTGTGTATCTATGTGTCTGTCTATATATCTATGTATTTATGTATCTATGTGTCTGTCTATATATCTGTGTGTTTATGTATCTATGTGTCTGTCTATATATCTATGTATGTATGTATCTATCTATATATCTATCTATCATCTATCTTTTTTCTTTTTCTCTTTCTTTATCTCTTTTTCTGTGTCCATCCATTTACTGTTATGTCTCCCACAGCCGGGGATGACCTGGCTTACCATATCTTGGTACATATCTTTACTCCCTCTTAAGCCCAACATTGGCCAGACCCTCAAATATCCACCCTGTTTTAAAAGTTTTGAAATTTGTAAGAATACCCAATTTCTTCTCCGTTTTATGTTTGTGATTGAAACTTTGCTATTGCCTCTTACCTAAAATATTCTAGCAATTCCATAACAACTCACTGCTTCCAGCCTACCACTGGATGGCCCACTTCCCGAGTAGAACTGGTCAGAATGTCTTGTGGTTGTGCTTCTCTGCTGATGACAAGGTTTGTCTCTGGCCTGTACGTCAGCCTTGCCTGTGGGACTGCACCACTCCTCTGATTTCCTCCCAGCGCCCACACATTACATCAGCCTTAACATTCACGGGAAGGCCTTTCTCTCCCTCCTTTCTTCCTGGTCTACTTACATAGCAAGCAGAATCTCAGCTCATTCCTTAAATTCACTCTAAGTGTCACTCTCTGTGTGGGGTTTTCCTTGATCTTCCTTCCAGAAAAGAACCTGTTTTTCTTGCTTGATCATGAACTCCCTCGGACTTCTAGCCAGACTATATCTAATTCAGTTTTCTATAAAAGCCCTGAAGTTACTCATTATTCATTACAACAATCCATATCACAAGTCTTTAATTTCCCTATTGCCAGTCCTCACATGAGCATTGAAAAAAATAATTACAAGGACTAAAGAGATGGCTCAGTGATCAAGAGCTTCCAGAGGACCCATATTCAATTCCAGAACCTATGTCCTATGGCTCACAACTTTCTTTAACTTCAGAACCAAAGGATCCAGTGCCTCTCCCCTATGCAATCACCAGCATACAAACACATTCATAGACACATAAATAAAAAATACAAGAATAGATCTGAAAGAACAGTAATTCTAACCATAAAGCCAACCTAACCTTGAGCAATGATATTGAATAGCATCTAGTATTGATACCAAAATATCAAGAACCCTCCAAAACTAAAGACACAGTATCTTTCAAAACTATAGTTGCTGCTGTTTGTCAAAAAGACTTGGTTAGCCACTGCCATGAGATATGTGTATAATCATTATATTCTCCTTAGAAAAACAAGTTACCAGATTGAGGCTTTTAAGCATGTATGTGGCATTTCAGAAAATAACAACTACCATACAATTTATATTTCCCCACAAAACCAACCTCCTTTTTAGTAAGGTTCAGAAATTTGGAAAGTGGCAGGAGCATGCACATCTGCCCTGAAAAATGTGTGAAATGGAAGTAGTCGAAGGCCCCTCACATCTATAAAGCTGCAAACATAACATTCGCTTGTCCACTGTGAGAGTTCCCTATGTGTCATTGACTATACAGGAGAAATTTGATGCTGAACAAGTTACCCAACTCTTGGTTGTCCTTTTCTCTTATCTAAAATAACAGTGCATTCTGTGTGTAGTGTTGAAAGCACTAAATGGGTGAATGTGTTTGAAAACATTGAAGAGGAACTGGCTCTATAACCAGGACAATTGCTTAATAATCTCATAATATTAATTGGAAATAGTGCCAGACACATCTATGAGCTATTTTTAGTTAAAATCTTCAACGAGATTTTTTTTTAATGGCCACTCTGTCTTTTAAATGTTTTAAGCAAGAAAGATAAAAACAATTATAAATAAATTACACAGCTCACAATTTAGGCAATATATTTATATTTTTTCTTGGAGGAGGTACTAGCTGGTTAAAAGCCTGACAAAATTTCATTTTAGAATAAATTCCTATTTTATACCTATTTCTCTGACTTTTTATTTATTTAAATTATTTGTAAAAAGAGAAAAAATGATAATGGCTTTCATCATGACCTACTCACATTTGTGCATGCCCTTTGGTTGTATTCATCTCTTTCATCCATCTTGACCCATTCCCAGTCTGATGATCTTTCCTACGGCTAAACAGCCCTGGCCCTATCTAACTTTGTATCTTTTAAAAGTCTACAACCTACACGTGTGAGGAGGTGTGCAGTGCTAGCCTTTCTGAAGCTGTCCTCCTTAGTTTGTGCATGCGGAACCATTTCACATTTGTTATGGATGAAGCATCCTCTTTTGTTTCTATACAATACTTGCCTCAGCCGTTTGCTGACTGATGAACGACTGGGCCAATTCTGTAGTTTGTCTATTGTGAACAATTCTGTAATGAACATGGGTGTGCAGGTAGCTCTGTAGCATGAGGACTCTTGATTCCTCATAGGCAGGACTGGCAGTACAGGATCTTACGATAGTTCTATTTTCAGTTCTTTGAGGATCCTCCATACTGATTTCCATAGTAGCTGAACTAATTTGCATTCTCACTAAATGTGCAGAATCCTGAAAGCTCATCTTCACCAGAAATTGATGAGCTTTGTTTTCTTGCTGGCAGCTATTCTGGCTGGCCTGAGACTGAGTGTTCTGAAACTCAAAATCCTAAGCACTTTGCATGTACTTGTTGGGTACTTGTACTTCTTTTTTGAGAAAAGACAAACTTTTTCGTCCCTTTATCAAATGGGTAATTTGGGTTTTAAGTGTTTACATTTTAAGCATTTCCTATATTCCTATAGGAATTCTGATGTCTGTCATTATCAATTATGAGAGACATTAATTAATATTATGCCAGATGACTAGCATGCAGAGATTCCTTCCTATTCCATTGGCTTTCTCTACCCCTTCACTCTGCTTTCTTCACTGTGCAGCCTTTTGTTTCCAAATAATTCAACACCTTGGTCTTTGTCATTTTCTCCTGAGCTTCCAGAGTCTTGTTCAGAAACTCATTACCTGTGTGATAGTGTCCATTGTTTCTGGATAGTTTCAAAGTTTCAGATCAAATAATAAGGGTTTTATTAATTTATTCTGAATTAATATTTTGCACGATGATGAGGGTTCCTGCGAGAGTCACAGCTGGAAGGGAAAGGAACCTTGAGAAGCAAGAAGAAAAACTCAATTAAACCTGAGTTAGTTGGTGCTGGTTCCAACTTCTAGTGTCTGGTGCCAGAGCATTTATTGTACTCAGATTTAAACACAGTACAATATGAGAAGAGTTTCCTGATGTAATACAACCCCCCAGTACACAAGAGGCATAATGCATCAAAACTCAACTCAAAGTACATGTGATCATGCAGATGGATTCTATTGCTTAAGGTTCTAGGAACTAGTGTGGTCTCTGACAAAGACAGCATAGAGGTCAGCAGCCTATAAAGTACATGTGACATTTTCCCTAAGGATGGGTTCTATTGACCGAGAAACAAAGCTAATGATAAAGGTCTAGGGTGAGAGTCTAGGACAAACCTTTTGTAGGAGTTAAGTCAGGTCGGTTCTACAGACAGCAAAGGTTACTAGGTCATTAATAGCATAAACTTCTTTAGGTCTGTAGATTTTAGTATGTTTATCCTATATGATATGGCTAATATTTACTTATAAGTGAGTATATACCCTGTGTGTCTTTCTGCTTCTGGGATATCTCATTCAGGATGATCTTCTCTAGATCCACCCATTTGTCTGAAAATTTCATGATTTTGTTGTTTTTAATTGCTGAGTGGTATTCCATTGTGCAAATGTACCACAGTTTCTGTCATTCCTCATTTGAGGGACATCTAGGTTGTTTTCACATTCTGGCTATTACAAATAAAGCTGCTATGAACATAGTTGAGCAAATATCCTTGTTGTATGGTGGAGGAGCATCTTTCAGGTATGTGCCCAGGAGTGGTATAGCTGGATCTTGAGGTAGCACTATTCCCAGTTTCCTGAGAAAGTGACAGATTCATTTCCAAAGTAGTTGTTTGAGTTGGTACAACCTCCAGCAATAGAGGAGGGTTCCCCTTTCTCCACAACCTCTCCAACATGTGTTGTTACTTGAATTTTTGATCTCAGCCATTCTGATGGGTGTAAGATGAAATCTCAAGATCATTTTGATTTGCATTTCCCTGATGGCTATGGACCCTAGGGAGGATGCGTAATTCTTCTTCAGAAGTGTAAACAGATTAGACACCACAAGAGGTGGAAGAAAGGGAACAGGACAGGAGCCCACCACAGATGTCCTCTGAAAGACTCCACCCAGCAGGGGATCAAAGTAGATGCAGAGACTCACAGCCAAACTTTGGGCAGAGCACAGAGAGTCTTACAAAAGGGAGGAATTGAAGGGCCCGGAGGGGACAGGAGCTCCACAAGGAGACCAACAATGCCAAAAAATCTGGGTCCAGAGGGGCCTGCAGAGATTGATGCATCAACAAAGGACCATGAATGGAGAGAAACTAAACCTTCTGCTCAGATGTAGCCCATATGCAACTCAGTCTCCATATAGGTATACTAGTAAGGAAAGCAAGGGCAGTCTCTGACATGAACCCAGTTGCCTGCTCTTTGATGAGACTTGATAGGATAGGCTAGGATCAGGCAGTAGAGGAGGAGGAGGACTCCCCCTTTTCAGTGGACTAGGGAAAAGGGGGGAGAGGGGAAGTCAAGAGGAGATGAGGGATGGGGCTACAATAGGGATACAAAGTGAATAAATTATAAAAATAATTTTAAAAACTACTATAAACTTCCAGACTTCCTGATGGAAAACAGGTATTCATTTCCTTCTTTGAAGAGTCAGCCTTGTGAAGTTAATATTTCTGCTTTCTTTAGTGATCTATGGATTCAAGAACCTTTGTGCTCCCAAGACTTTTAATTGTGGACACCCAGTTTCTCAGCCATTCCACATACTAAGGATTGTTTTCAGTACCTTTGTCAGGAGTCAGGCATCTGTGGCTGGCATGTTTACTTCTGGTTTACTTTATTCTGTTCATTGACCACATACCTGGTTTTGTGACATTGCCAGAATGACTCTTTCTATGCCTTACAGGATAATTTAATCAGGTCCTGGGATTTCTCTGGCACAGTTCTTTTGTTCAGGATGGCTTTGTATATTTAGAGTATTTTGTGTTTCCACACAAATTATAGAACATTTTTCTATCCTGTTTAAAAAAAAACAAAAAACAAAAAACTGTCATTGGATTTGATGGTTGTCCAAAATTGCAAACTTGTTTGTTTTTTGTTTTTTTGTTTTTGTTTTTTTTGTTTGGGTTTTTTTGTTTTGTTTTGTTTTTTTGTTTTTTGTTTGTTTGTTTTTTTAATGTATTTGGAAAGCAGTCCTACCTGGGTGTTAGAATTCTAAGAATGCCATTTTGAAGGTCCCAATTTGCTTTGTTGGTTCTAATAGAATTCTTTGCTGTGAAATTGCTCAAATGTCCCTTTGACATATTCCCTTTTTTTTTTTTTTTGGTGGAAGCCACCTTTGTGGAGCTCTGTCTTAACTTTCTCAGTACTCAGAATATATGCAGCACCAGCGCTCTCTGTGTTCCTGACGTCACTGTAGCTATGGTGTAATGGTGACCACTGCCCTGTGGTAGAAACTGGAAAATATGTGCAGAGATGATGTCTTGGCAAGCAAGGTAAGGTATGAATCCTTTATAGAAGTTGAAAATGCATTTGCAAGACAGTAGTATATTGATCTTTCCAATATTTAGAAATGTCATCAAAACAAAATAGAAAATATTGAACATTAATTTTTTCATTTTTTGAATTATTTAAAAATACAACTTAAATTTGAAAACCTGCCAGCCAGGTATCTTGTTATGCGTGGATGGTGCCAGAGACCGTGAACTAGAAGATAACTCTAGTTTTGGTGCTTCATTTCCAATTTATGAATGTAATTCTTACAGGACACTTAACCAGGAAGATTGTCTGACATGTAGGTCCCCCAGACGCACTCTGGATTTCCCTCACTGATGGCCACATGAAAGAATAAGGACACAGACTAAACAAGCTCTGAAAACACTGAAGCTTCGGTTGATCCAGGTAAACTGTGTCCAGAAGGAAAAAAAAAGTGTTGGTGAATATTTCCATAGTGCTTGTTTAGAATTCAGGGACAGAAAGGATATGTGTTAACATTCTATAACACGGTGTAAGCACAAAATCCATCTGAAAATAGGGAGGATTTTTATCTGAGAAGGGAATTTTACATAGACTCAAGTTTTATGGTTGCTCAGTCTCTTTCATCCACTCCATCTTCCAGCTGTGGCCCAATCTCTCAGGAGTCCTCCATGTGTGTTCAGTCTTTTCCTAAGCCCCATGGTACTCATCCAGCTGTTCAGAGCATAAGCTGACTGCATCAACATGCTCTATATTTACCTCAAGTGAAAGACTACCAATACTTGAGAAAGCAGCAGGAATTTCTGACATCTGGTAGCACCAGATGATTAAAGAAGGCATTTGGCCAATCAAAATAGGTGAAACTTGGTCAGAACAGCTGCTTGAAATATGCATTAAACCAATCTGAAAACAAAACAAAACAAAGAAAAAACAATCTGGTTGAAGGAGGAGACAACTGCCTCACATTTCAGCAGCACTGCCTGATGATTTTCAAAAATGACTTCTTAATTCTCCAGGCTGTTTGTCTTCCCATATGCCTACACAAAGCACCTTGAAGTGCTGAGTACAATTTTAGGTGAACAAATGCCATCCAAAGTCTAGTGTTCATCCAAAGCTCCTTCTCTACCTGAACGCCAAGGAGGAACATTTCTTAGCAATTTCAAGCAGCTTGCTAAAGAGGAGTATTTCTTAGCAATTTCAAGCAGCTCTGTAGCATTTTACCAGTAAGGTTGTTTGAGGGAATTTTATTTTACCCTTTGTGGCTATTGCCATGAGTCGAAAGATAGCTCATTCATTTGCATCTTCATGTTGGTCCCTCTAGAAAAGAGAAATTTCCACATAATTCTCTCTTTTAAATTAGTTTTTGTCCCTGTTTAAAAAGCTTATGCAAAAACTTCATCTCATCATTCACCCTGCCTTCAAGATGCACAAGGATAAAGACATAGCAGATATAGCAGAGACTGAGGAAAGGTCTGACAAATGCCTGGCCCAACCCACCTCATGGTAGAGCAACAACCCCTGACACTATTAATGATACTCTGTTGTGCCTACACACAGGAGTCAAACAGAGTTGTCCTCTGAGAGGTTTCACTCAGCAGCACCCAGAAACAGATGCTGAGACTCACAGCCAAACATTGAGCTAGGTGTAGGGAACATTGTGGAAAAGTTGGAGGAAGGAAAAAGGACCTGGAGGTTCCAGGAGTTTCATAAGACCAACAAAGACAACTAATAAGGGCCAAGAGGGGCCAGCTGATAATGAAGCACTAACCAAGGACCTTGCACCAATTTTACCTAGGCCCGCTACAAAGCTATAGCAGATGGGCAAGTCAGGCCTCATGTGGGTAGCCTAGTAAGGGGAGCAGGGAACTCTCTCTGACATGGACTCTTACCAATTTTTCAATCACTTCCCCCTAGGGAAGGCTACTAGAGAAGAGGACACGCACAGCCCTGATACGACATGATGAGCTGAGGTGGATGGGATAGAAGGGCTCCCCTTTTCTGAGGAATAGGGGAGCAGGTTGGAAGAGAGGGAGGAAGGGTGAAACTAGGAAGTGAGGAGGAATTGGGCTATGACTAGGATGTAAAATGAATTAATTAATTTTTAGAAAGCTCATCTATAGGCTGGAGAGATGGCTCAGCCATTAAAGCACTGACTACTCCTTCAGAAGACCTGCATTCAGTCTCTACCCTCCACCTGGTGGCTCACAACTCTCTGTAAGTCAAGTTCCAGGAGATCTGATGCCCTCTTCTGGCCTCCACAGGCACATACACATAAACTAAAAATAAGTAAATCTTTTCAAATTGAAAGCCTGTATCTGAGACATCAAGCAATATAGAAGAGAAAAAAAAACCTGCAATAATCAGGCTGCACAGATCCTGCTGTTTACAGAACTAAAATTAAGGGTCTGAAAATCAACTATCTGTTGAGACAAGGAAGAGAGATTAAGAAGGGAGCTTTTAACTGACACAGTCTTTGGTTCCTTGTTTAGAATTTGCCTACTTTTTGATCTTTCAGGATTCATTTTGTGACCAAACATTTCTCAATTGCCTGTGCTACACTTCCCCCAGGGCCTGGTTCCAGGACTGCCAGATCAAGCAGAGAAACAAATCCCTTCACGGTGCCCACTTCCCCCTTTGCTTAAAATTCACTCCTGTGACACTGATGCCAGCCTGAAATTGTTGCCTTGTTCTGTTTTCATTTCAGTAAGTTCCATTACAACATTTGCTTTATTAAAAAATTTTTTTGAGATATTAAATTATTGTGAAACTATTCAGTATAATGTCACATCCTTTGACTAGGTGTATTTATTGCCCTCAAAGGCAGTTTTCGACATGAATGACCTTTTCTGAAATCATTTTCTGACAGGTTGTTAGTAGGTTATTTGAGATAAATATTGACTCTTCTAATTTACAGTAGCAGCCATGTGGAAAGAAACACTGTCGCTGGAGTAGTATCTGGAACTAGACATGGATAATTGGTTTGTGATTGTTACATTCAAATGTTCATGTTCACTTATTCTTTGACTCTTGGTTGTCAAGTTTCCTCCAACTATGAAGGTACGTGAGAATCCATGTGGTCTCACAGCACAGCACTGCTCAGTTTGCTTTTCATCCTGTGACATGCTGCTTCTCTCCCTCCATCTGTTCCTTTGCTCCATCTGTTCATATATGGTATATCACTACTTGTGCATGTTAGCCTTCAATCTGAGACCCTGTCAGTCTCCAGAGCAACTACAATCACTCACCTGCACCACCGTCCTCCTTCTAAACTTACTAATAGCTGCATGTTAAAGTACTGACTTATGCTTATCTTAAAACACTATTCACATTTCTTAGTATTTTTTTGGTCCACACTGGGAAGATGTACATCAATTCGATCTTCCAGATTGTCAGTTCAGTTCAGCCAGGTCCATTTGTCTTTTTTTCTGCTGCTGCACCCATATCACTTATTAACCCAACAAACTTTAGCCCCTATCATCTTCCCAGCCATGGGATATAGCAGCGAATGATACTAATGCCTTTCCATACCCAGGGAAATCCTATTATTTAGCAGTGTGGGGCAGATGCTTAATTGAGATAATGATATAACTTACTTATATCATGCTAAGTTCTTTGAAAGAAAAGAAAAATGAGTTGAGTGAAAAAGTATTTAAACACAGTAAAAGAGAATTACACTGTTGTGTGGGTGAGGTAAAGTTTGGCAGATGATAGTGGTAAAGCAGTGAGGTCAGGAGTGGAGGCACTGAGCAGTCATGTCTGAGGAATGCTCTCTCTGCTGGGAGAGCAAGCAATCTGACCTTGACCACATTAGGAAGTTGTCTGGTCCTGTGCTGCTGTGGGTGAACCAGAGCAAGTAATTAAAGGTATCATAGGACACAAAGTCAAAATCAACGAGGAGGGCTGTGGGATCACGAAGGACCGAGAGTGCCATTAGTAGCTTCTGGTTACTGTGAAATGCAGGTTTCAGGAGAGGAGTCACAGCATGCAGCAAACATTTTAATAAGCTTTGTCTGTCCACTTGTTGACAGGTCTCTGGGCTGAAATACTGAAGGAAGGACAACTGAGCTGGGGTTTTTGGTAAGTCAGATGAACCAGGGGTGCATCATCTGTAAAATTGAAACACACATATGCTTGGAATCCATAGGGCTGAACGCCCTGACAGACCAGAAAAAGTCTATCCTGAATCCTAGGTTCCTGCCTAATCAGGAAGAGCAGTAAAGACCTTGTAGCACAGAGGTCTGGAGGTTGAAGAGGTATTGTCGAGGAATTTGTTTTAGGTCATGCTGATTTTTGTCGTGCTTACAGAATGGGGAAACCGAGAGGTCATTTAAAGGTCTTAATCAAGTTTATTTACAGTTCTAGAAGTGCAAGTACTTTCTCATTATAGATAGAAGTGACCAAGGAAAGAGACATAGGGAGCACAGAACAAACTAGCTACCACCCTTACCGAGTTACAGCAAAGGGGAATGCCTTAGCATCTTGCTCAGAAAAATGAGGCCCAACTAAAAGAAGGCTCTTCTGTTTCTGTGTGTGTGTGTGACTATGTATGTGTGTATGTGTATATGTATATGGGTGTATATATGTATGTGTGTATATATGTGTGTGTCTGTTTATGTATGTATGTGTGTGTATATATATATATATATGTATATGTGTGTGTCTGTGTGTGTCTATCTGTGTATATCTGTGTGTGTATACTGACTTGTTTTACACTTTAGTGTGAGGCACAGAGCATGAGTGGCTCCAGGGTGGTCTGGTTTATTATAACACAACAGAGCTGTCTTATTTTAAGCAATAGTTGCTTCTAAACTTTATTTAGCGATGTTAGGGAATTTAAAATCAAGTTCAGATCTGTCACTAAACCATCCTTAAGTCATTCAAGCTTGGAGCTGGAAAGCAAAACATACAACATGTACGTAGGCTGCTAGCCTACTTTGCAATTTTAAAATAACAGCTTTTCTGGTTGCTCATTAAATTACTCAGAAAGTCTCACATGGCAGCATAACAACTGTATGACTCCTCAAGAGTCTCAGAGGGTTTTGTCTGGACTGTGGTCTTCAGGTCATTCTTGGGAGCAAATAAAGGACACAGCTCTGTGGGGAGAGGGTGTGCATGCTTCTAAAATACTGGAGATGTCTGAAAAGAGTTCTAACTCACCCATCTCTGAAAAAAATGCTCAACTGAGCACGTCATTCTATGTTATTCTTCAACATGGAAAGCCAGCAGCCCTGAGTCCTTAAATGATGAACAGCAGATTAGAGATGACAAAGAGTTGTGTGAGGCTCATATACAAGGCAGCACTCTGTTCTAAGCAGCAATATAGAAAATCCCTGCATGGCCTTCAGTGGTGACGAGAGCAGGCTTGGGAGGTGAGTCTGTGTTTTCCCTAAACAAAACCCTGGAGGAGAGCAACCCACCACTTTCATACTGAAATCTTCTAGTCCATCGTGAGAAACAGAGAGGAAAATACGATTGTGGGATTTTCCCCATATAAGTCACTAAATTCAAGAGTGAAGAGTAAGCTAAGTACTGCAGTGAGCTCAGTCTGTCCACAGCAAATGGACAGTCTGTCTAAATACCAGTTTGTGGCATTTACTTTAATGACTATAATTTTCTTAATTCTAAGGGAAGTTAAAATTTCATTTGGTTTATTATTTTGAAAGAGAAAAAAAAACCTTTGATCCTTTATTTGAGAATTCAGAGATCTATGAAGACTAGGATAAAACTATTTCAGAATTCAAAGGTAAGAAATAAAATTTGAAGAACGCTAAAGATAAGAGAGAAAGTGGCATGTCGAGGGAAAATTTATTTTCATCAAACTGAGATTTCTGAATGTCAGAAGCTACAGCTGCGTAAGTAGTTAATGCCAAGAGTACAGTAAGAAGCGAGATGGTGCCTGCCTCTGTTCAGTCAGGTGCAACAAGGTATTAGCTCACAAAAGAATTCCTTTTCCTCTCTTCTGGAAACTTGGAAGTTCAAAGTCACAGACCCCTGCATCGGCCCAGTACCTGCTGAGACCTTCCCAGGCAGAAGCAGAGTGGATCTAGATGACAAGAGACAATAAGAGAAGATGAATATCTCCCATACATTCATCCCTGCAGATGTACTGCAAAGCACACTCAAAGTCACTGAGAAAACCAACTGAAAAAGTCAGTACTTGTTTAGCATAGTAATAAGGAAAGCACTGAAGAAGGAAAGAAGTGAGGAAAGTAGAGAGAAAGAAGGGAGTTACTAGTATCACCCTCTCTATCTCCAAGCTTCTTGGAGAGGGCTGTCTCTCACTTGGGGAAAAAGGAGGGAATAAAGTTTAAGCTGTGTATACACATATGAATTTTAATGCCAGACTGCCAGGGTTCATCCTTGAGCAAGGCTGTACCATAGAGGCTGATTCTATGAGTCCAAGAGGCTCACTGTTTAAAGCAAATTCTTCCATGGACAGGTGAGGTTATCAATGGACTGGTGAGATTTTATAAGAACTCAAGATGATATTTTAGGAAACCAAAGGTGTACTGGTGCCTGGGAAATTCCGGAGTCCAGGAGGACAAGTCTTCTCTTAATATATTATTTCCAATATATTTTTAGAGTGGGGAGGGTGCTGAGATTGAGTGCAAAGTATTGAACATGCTAAGCCAGTACTCAATTATTAATCTGTGCCCTCAGTCCAGGGGGTCCCGCAGAGAATGATACACCAACCAAGGACTATGCACGGAAAGGATCTATACTTTCTGCTCAGATGCAGCCCATAGGCAGCTCAGTCTCCATGTGGGTTCCCGAATAAGGGGACCAGGGGTTGTCTCTGTCATGAACTTGATTGCCTGCTCTTTGATCACTTGCCCCTGGCAATGTGGTCTTAAAAGGCCACAGAAAAAGAGGATCCAGGTAGTCCTTGTGAGACTTGATAAGCTATGGACAGATGGCAGAGGAGAAGAACTCCCCCTTTCGGTAGACCAGGGAAAGCGGATGGGGAGTACAGGGAGGGAAGGTGGGACTAGAAGGAATTGAGGGAAAGGACTTCAATCAGAATTTATAATGAACAGAGTTAAAAAAAATAAAAAGAAAATTTAAAAAACATGTGTCATATGCTCAAATATGAAATAATTCATACTGGTTAGATTTTCTTTTGTTTTTGTTTTTGTTTTTATACAGGAGAAATAAAGTTGAGTGTCTTGTCATAGCGATCCTTGCTATGCACCATTGGGCCTTTCCTTTGGTGTCTGCGTTGGCAGGGCTCTGGATTTTTAGAGGGGTTGCTATAAGACAGTAGATAATTTCCCGTCCTGGATTCATTGCTACACACACACACACACACACACACACACACACACACACACACACACAGTAACATCTCTTCATTTTGGAGCAATAGTAACTTGTTTTGATTTCTAAAAATTACCATGATTTTTGCCTCCATTATTTCAGACAAACTTGGTTACTTTAGACTGTAGCCTTTAACAAAGCTGAGACATAACTCAGGTATCCCTCTAACTGGTGAAATTCCTTGTTTTGTGTGTTTATGGTTCAATGGCTGCATCTTTTTGCCAATGTCCATCTCCTGGGTGCATGTCTCCCTTTGTTCCCAGATCTCTTTCACTTTATTAGGACACAGAAGAAAAGCCACAGGGCCCCATCTAAGGCAACATGAATGTATCTTAATTTGAAAGTATCTGCAGCGTCTACTTCCAAATAAAATTATATTTGCGGGTATAGGGGATAAGGAAGTCTTTGTGTTCACATACATGTGTTGAAGGAACTGGAATGTTGAGCACACAGGATTGTTCCTGTGTGGGAAAGAATACAAAACCTGTTTTCTGAAGTGGATATGTTTTCTACCCTGGTGACCTTTGCACAATCAGTGTAGATGGAGACTTTCTGGGATCAGACACTCCTCAAGACTCTCCTCCTAACTCTCCTTGTTTTTCTCAGTCAGTCGATAGAACACTTCTCCATGGAAGATGTCACAAGTACTTCACAGGAGTTTTGATATAGTTACATTGGATTTATATTTAGTTCACTTTGTTTTTCAAAGAGATTCAGGTATTTTTTTGTTGTGCATGTGGGACTGAGTTAATCATCACAAGTCTATTTTTCATCAGATTGGGTTGTATTAAAATATGCTTAAAATAAAAAAAAAAAACTTGGGGTTATACTACCAAAGCTTGAACCAACACTTGCTACTGAGTTCTGTTGCTTCAAACTGTCTTCTTGCTTTCCAGGGTTCATCCTTCTTCTGCCCATGAAGGCCCACACACAGGTTCCACGGAAACATGAAATTTAGGGGACATTATACATTCAAGCTGCCACAGTGGCTATCACCTAGTAGCCAACAAATAAATAGCTTTTAAAATAGAAATAGAGAAATTTTGTAAAGGATGTAGAGATTTTTTTTTAAAGATCACAGTGACATTTTTAATTGTGTTTTAAAATTCTCCCCACCCCCCAAGGGAGGAGCAATCCTGCTAGGCCACAGAGGAGGACTCTGGAGATACCTGATAAAACAGGGTCAGATGAAAAGGGAGAAGGTCCTCCCCAATCAGTGGACTTGGAAAGGGGCAGGGAGGAGATGAGGGAGTGAGGGTGGGATTGGGAGGGAATAAGGGAGTGGGATACACCTGGGATACAGAGTTAATAAAATGTAACTAATAACTTAAAAAAATTAAATTAAACTAAAAAAATTCTTCCCAGACCTATTACTGATGTTTTAAGTGCATTTATAGCTTACTATTGATCAGCCAAGCTCATTTACTTATGCATCTTCCGCAGTCCAAATATTCACTTTTTCTGCAGCTGTTTGCCACAACTTTAATTTTCAGTGACTAAAAAGGCAGATTTTTCAATGAGAACTTTCTTGATGGCCCTCTATCCCCACCTTTATCACTTCTCTCCAGTCTGTTTCTGTTACAGTGCATTTTGCCCTACTGCCATTGGAATTCCAGATAATCTGGAAATCTATTACCTATTCATGAGTAATCCACCACTCCCAAACCCTGAGGCATCTGAGAGCACCATGTTCTGCTCATCATGGTTCTATGCATGGGATGGGCAATTCCTAGTCCATTCTCACATGGACTCATTTAAGTTCTGTGTCAGCTTGACTCTGCTCAACAAGAGTGTTGGAGATATACTTTCTGTAACTGGACAGGTGGCACTGGGGGTAGTTAGGATACCTCCGTTGTTCACTCTTGTCCACCATTGTCCAATGTGGGCTTCTTGTCATTTTATAAAATGTACTTTCCCATATGGTGGTAATACTGATCAACAACTTGATGATCTTTAGAATCACTATAGAAACACAGTTCTTGACATGTCTGCAAAAGAATATCTACATTAGGTTTAACTGAGATAAGGAATATCCAATCTAAATGTGCACAGCATCATTCCATGGGCTGAGATGCCTAGATGGAATGAAAAAGAAAGTAAGGTAAGCAATAACATTCTTCTCTCTCTGCTTCCTAACTGCAGATGCAGTACAACCAGCGACCTCTAGCTTTGTGCAGCTATGCCTTGCCCATTAATATGGACTGTGGCCTCAGTCTGGGGCCTATGTAAACCTTACTTAAGCTTAAAATCATTGGGGTTGGTCCTTATTCAATAAGTTGCATCTTTATAAAAAGGGAACAATAGGGTCATGGGGATGTAGCTCAGTGATAAAGCACTTCCCAGCTATGTGTAAGGATCAGTGTTTGGCTCTCTGGAAAAATGCTAAAGCTGGGTGTAAGAGTGAGCATCTGCTATTATAATCCCATTGCTATTGGGGGGAAATGATAGGTAGAGAAAGAAAATTCCTTGAATGCTCATGGGCCAGCTGAGATTATTCAGTGGAAAACAGAAGATATGGTTAAATAAGGCAAAGGCCCATGTCTAAGGCTGTTCTCTGACATTCACATGTGTGAAGTGGCAGACACATGCTCCATTCACATCCTCGAATATGTGTATACATATTACACATATATCACATACAAATACAAAGATGGGAGAACTGGTCAAAGAGACAGATAAATCAAGAGAATATGGAAAAGACAGACTTCTACATGGCAAGGAACACAAAAAAAAATTCTGTTCTCTATTCTCTGGTGTGAGGACATCACCTCATCCCAGTGGCTTCATCACACTATGAGGTATTAGGAGGGAGAAACCTATCAGACTATGTTGTCGAGGAGAGGCCCGTGGGCAGTGACCAGGCTTAGGTATAGAGTAGGGGTCATGTGGAAGACAACAGGTGCATGCACACCTGTGCTTCTGCCCTTTGTACCATGGTCTGCGGCTGCCTTGAAACTACCAGAAACTAGATCACTACCACATGCAGCAACTCCACAGGGATCATGCTATTCCAAGAAGAGATTTTATGACCAACTGTAGACAGAAACAAGCTGCTGATACCTGAAATCCAGTCTTTCAGCCTCCATTTTACTGAGGCCATAAATTAGTGTTGATTAAGCTATTGTGTGTGATCATCTGTTAAAGCAGCTCTAGGGACTGGTAAAACAGACTTCATATTCTTTGTGTTATCTCAGGTCCCCAGTGGCCAGGATTAATAGGGGGTAAATTCTGGAACCACTAATAAGGTGAGGATTTTTACAAAACAAAGAACCATTTATCATACAAGTTTGACTGCCCTTACTTTTTCCCCCTTCTGAAGTTTTGAAAGAACTCTTATATTATGTGTTAGTATAAAGTTAATCTTAATTTTAAGCTAATAGTCATACAAGCCATGGTTCCCATTTTCAGTAGGACAATTTTTCACTGACTTTTGATTGATGAGGAAATCATTTTATTTAATATTTGTTTAGTCCTCATGTTTATGAAAATTCAAATTTGATAAAGTAAAAATAAAATCATGTCTTTTTGGAGCTGTGAATACTTGAAAGTAGTCAATATGTGGACAAAATTACAATTTGATCAAAGACAATCACTATGAAATTTAGTGATTTCACTAAAAAAATAGATTATTTTATAGTGATATTTATATCACTATAAAAAATAGATTATTTTCTCATACAATATTTATGATTTTATTTTTCTCTCCTTCCGCTCTTCCAAGTTCCTCCCCACCCTTTCCCTCCAGAGCCACTCCTTTTCTCTCTTATTAGAAAAAAATACAGGCTTCTAAGAGATAACAGCCAAACATAATGAAATAAAATATAAGATGAAGCAAAAACATTCATATTGAAGTTAGACACAGCAACCTAACAGGAAGAAAAGAGTCTAAGAGCAGGCACATGAGTCAGAGACACATTCATTCTCATACTCAGTAGTTCCATAAAAGTACTAAGCTAAAAGCTGTAATATATATGCAGGACCTGGTACAGACCCATGTAGGTTCTATACTTACTGCACATATGAACCAGATAAGCAGGGTGAACTCATATGCATCCTGCTTATTTGGTTCAGATGGCACTGTTCTCTTGGTATCCTCCATCCTTTCTAGCTCCTACAATCTTTCTACCTTATTTTTCATGGGAATCCCTGAGCACTGAGGGGAGGGACTTGCTGGAGACCTCCAACTTAGACTCTCTCTCCACATATGTTCTCTCTGCATATGTTCCCACCTGCTTCAGGAAGAAGCCTCTCTGACGATGACAGGATAAGACACTGATCTATGAATATAGCAGAATATCATTAGTAATCATTTTATTGATTTTTTTAGACCTGTAGTGTTTGGTTTTACCCTAGATCTCTGGGCTAATCTAATCTCTGGTTATTGGTTACTCAAATAGTACTGGGTGTGTCTTCCTTCTCATGGAGTGGGTCGTAGATCAAATCATACATTGTTTTGTTACTCTCTTTTGTTCTGTGCCACTATTGCCCTTCACCAGGGGATTTTTAAGTAAACAGAACCTACAATTCAACAACTGTTTACATGAGCACATCATATTCACTATTCCAAGGAAAGTTCAACTTTCAAAATCCATTTTACTGGAGAAATGTGCCTACTTTCTCTCTTTACTCTTAACCAGTATTATTTTAGTTTTGGCTTTTTATTGGAAATTTTAATTAACATCCAAATAAATTACTATGAAATTAAAAATGTGCTGAAGTCAAACAACATACTTTGAACAATCAATTGCTCAAAGAAGAAACTAAAATGGATAGTAATAAAGATATTGAGACAAATGAAGTAGGAAACACAGCACACCAAAACTTTTCATGGTCCAATTCACAGATTTTTGACACCATGGACAACAATGGTAATTGTTTCATAGAAAACATGCTTTAACATTTGAATTTTGATCTTCTTCTAGGGGAATAATGTGAGGAAACACCCTACTGTGATTCCAGGCAGCAGCAAGGAGCTACAGCTCCCATCAGCCACATCAACGTAAACATGCATCCTATATTCTCCAGAGTTCGGTTTGCTAGTAGAATGAGATATTGTGCCCATACGTGTGCATGAAGGACATATAAAACACTTGGTTATATTGGGCTTCCTTCTAGGCTTTGTCCATTCAACATGCTACTGTAAGCATTATAACAGGCTAGACTAAGACAGTGAACTGAATTTCTCCTACGTCTTCTGCAAACTAAGTTTCTTGCATACAGTTGTGACTTATGGAATTTCAATTTATGATAGATTTGTTGGGATAAAACCCTATTTAAATCAAGAAATATATCATCAAAACATCATACTGTGACCTATAAACATAGAAACAACTATTGTAAATTTAAAAACTCAAGGCAATATAAAATGTAAGGAGTTCTGGTTATCTCAAGATCCATATAAAGAAACTACAAGAAAAATGTAATTATGTTCCAAGAAAAGCTTCGTACTATAAAATAATACTAGGGTGAGTCTCCTGTGAATTAAATTATGGTAGATTATATTTAAGCTCAATCCTGGAAGATAAGAAGCCAACTATGAAAGACAGTGTTCTGCAGCAAAATAGGGATCTACTGGATAAAGTAACTGAAGGAAAGAAGCAGGAATAGATAGAACAGAAAGGGAGCAGGAGGAGGGGAGATATAGGCAAGGGATGTCCTTACAGACAACAGATTTTTTTAAATGCTTTTTTTTTACAATTTATTTATTTTTTATTAATTGCAATTTATTCACTTTGTATCCCAGCTGTAGCCCCCTACCTCAGCCTCTCCCAATCTCACCTTCTCTACCTCATACTCTCCCATGCTCTTCCCCAAGTCCACTAATAGGTGAGGTCCTCCTCCCCTTCCATCTGACCCTAGCATATCAGGTCCCATCAGGACTGGCTGCATTGTCTCCTCTGTGACTTTGTAAGGCTGCCCCCTTCTCAGGTGGAGGTGATCAAAGAGACAGCCCATGAGTTCATGTCAGAGATTGTCCCTGTTCCCCTTACTAGGGTACCCACTTGGAGACTGAGCTGCCTTGGTTTCCATCAGTGCAGAGGTTCTAGGTTATATCCATGCATGGTCCTTGGTTGGAGTATCAGTCTCTCAGAAAAGACCCTTGTGTTCAGATTTTTTGGTTCTGTTACTCTCCTTGTGGAGCTCCTGTCCCCTCCAGGTCTTTCTATCTCTCCCTGCTTTTATAAGATTCCCTGTGCTATGTCCAGAGTTTGGCTATGAGTCTCAGCGTCTGCTTTGATCCCGTGCTGTTAGAGTCTTTCAGAGGCCCTCTGTGGTAGGCTCCTGCCCTGTTTTCTCCCTCTTCTGATGTCCATCCTGTTTGCTTTTCTGAGTGATGGGTTGATCATCTCACTCAGGGTACTCTTGCTTAGTTTCTTAAAGTGTGCAGAGTTTACTATGTCTATCTTATATGTCTAATGTCTACTTATAAGTGTGTATATACCATGTGTGTCTTTCTGCTTCTGGGATACCTCACTCAGGATTTTTCCTAGTTCCCAACATTTGCCTGCAAATTTCATGATTTCCTTGTTTTTAATTGCTGAGTAGCATTTCATTGTGTAAATGTACCATAATTTCTGTATCCATTCCTCCATTGAGGGACATCTGGATTGTTTCCAGGTTCTGGCTATTATGAAAAAAGCTGCTATGAACATGGTTGAGCAAATGTCCTTGTTGTATACTTTAGCATGTTTTGGATATATGCCTGGGAGTGGTATAGCTGGATCTTGAGGTAGCACTACTCCTAATTGTCTGAGAAAGCACCAGATTGATTTCCAAAGTGGTTATACAAGTTTACATTCCCACCAGCAGTGGAGGAGGGTTCCCCTCTCTCCACATCCTTTGCAGCATGTGAGACTGGCTACACTGTCTTTCTCTGTCACTTCAATTAACTCATTTATATTTGTTTACATTCTGCCATGTGGCTTGTTTCTCATACCTGACTCTTTCCCAGATTTCCAGTGTCTGTCAGGAAGTTCCATCTATCCTCTCCTGCTTTACTATAGATTGTTCAGTTCTTTATTAAACCAGTCAGAAGATGATGGAGAAGAAAGTTTATAAAACATGGAGACAGATGATGCTTCATAAAAATAACAATACCAATGTCTGATCTGTTCTCAACTGTCAGAACTCAGCATTTGAATAATATAAAAACAGCCTCTACTCAGCACACAGGAGACTATCCCCCTTTCAGTCCAATAAAAGGCTTTCTCTAATATCAGTAAACTACATACAATAAGAACAATTATGAGAACTATCAAGTAAGAATTACATTCGCAATATCTAGTACATCTGTGTTTGGCAACCTTAGAGAAAGCATTCCTGTTTCACATATAAGTCAAAAATTTTGGGCCTATAGTTAGAATATTGATTCCCCAATATTGCAGAGGAATCTTGGGTGACTGTCCAGGCAGCCAGTGGTCTCTATAATTTCTATAGTTTTCGAAGCTTCTTGCTCTGTACTTCCTGTTTACTCAGGTAATATTTATCCTTCTCAGGTATCTGATGTGATTGAGGACTAGATGGTTATATTCCTATATCTCACAAAAGAGATGTAAAGTTTTTAAAGGTTGAAAGACATAAACGACTAAGTTGTTTAGGATTTAAGAAAACGATTTAAGGTCTAAAAAGATGTTTTTATGTTGATAAATGTAAGTTATGATAGAAAGTGATATAGGTACATAACTCTGGACGCAACATGATAGGATGGATAATAGAGTACTATCTCCTAAGAAGGCTCTATTTTTAAAACTGACAAAGACGAAATTAAATTGAGGTACATCAGAAAGCAAGAACATTGTCACTTGGAGATCGTTAGGACTCAGCAGTAGACCAGGCTCCTTAGTCTATGGACAACGGATGTCATATCTATGTCATATCTATGTCATATCTATGTCATATCTATGGACATCTGTACTGGTATTCCTAAAGTACAAAATTTCTCTTTACATGGGACAATAATTTTGTTTTAGACAGTGATCAAACTTTGATTGGTCTTATTGCCAAGTAAAACTGTCAGTTTCTGCTTCACTGTCATTATGATCCATTTTACAAATAGAAACAGGCTCAGAGAGTTCCAGAAACGTGGCCAGCTTTTTACACATAGTGATCATGGAGTAGACTTCTACACAGGTCCACCTGACTAGCATGCCACCATGGTAATAATGGATAGTGTGTCCTAAATTAATGAATCAAGTTTCTATGGATGAATAAGTAATATTAAACCACTTATTCTATGGATGAATAGTGGTTTAATATTAGTGCTTTCTAAAGTCTGTTCATAAGAACTACACAACAATATTAAACAGGCTGTAAAGACCTAATACCTGAAAAATTATATGTAAGGAGCAGAATATGACTCTAAAGGGGCATATAGATAGAAGTTGTATTTTAAATCCAATGACATTCTACACCGAGAACTATAATGTACATATTCTTCTTTTTAGGATTTTAGACAATTTATTACCTACTTTTCAATAAATGAGAATTTCATAAAGACCAAAGTAAGAGATTTTTAGATTAAACACCCAGAACTCTATATTACTATCAGATTGGTCTCTGCTGTCTTCTAATTCAGTCTACTTAAATACCCAGAACTCTATCTTACAATCAGATTGGTGTAACTGCTGTCTTTTGATTCAGTTTTCTTTGAAATCTTTCCTCTGCTTGAGTTAATTTCCCTTCCACATAACCCTGTTTCACATATTTCTGTTGAAGGATGTTTGATTTAATATATGATAACAATTCCTTATTATGTATTTACCATATATATTTAACTATATAGTAAATAGTAATCCTTAAATTTTCACAGTATAAATTTAGTGTATAATTGGTAAAATGAATTGTTGAATCATTAGCATGGAATACAATGACCAAGAACATTATAACTTAACACTTGCAAGTATTTTTTATAACACCTGTAAGATACATCACAGCCTCCCTGTTCTTAATGTTAAAAGGCATTTTTAGTTACTTTATTAGGACCAGTTTAAACAGCAGAATCATCGGCAATAAGCAAAACTTTGGTAATTTTGGCCATAAAAAAAGCAGACTTGCTTGTAGCAAGAAGACAGAGATCATCTACTGCCTTGGTCAAAATGCCTAAGAATGACTATACACTCATGGGGGTGAAGGATGGGTCTACATATCTGCAAATAATCACAAAAACACCACAAATATTTGTTTGGGTGTTAACAAATAAAAGATGGATTTTCAAGTAGAGAACTCAAGAATGACAAGAGAGATGACACTCACTGGTTATGTTTTATTATCTAGCTTTCCTTCTTGTTGTGAAGCTCTAATAAAACCTTAATTGTTACTGCTTTTTTCCTCAGCCTCTAGACCAACATTCTCCACTAGAAACTCAATGTAAACCACATATGTAAAGATTTCAGTGACCACTGTCAAAAATAAATAAAATGAAGCCTTCCTGTCATTTCTAGGAGACAGTCTTACACCAGACTTCCTGGGAGTCTGGCTCTTATGATCTTCCACCCACCTCTTCTGAGATAACCCTGAGCTTTAGGAGCATGAATTGTATCTAGATGCATCATTAGCAAGAGCTGATCTCTGCATTTTGACAAATTGTGGCTTTATGAAATAGTCTTTGTCTGCTGAATAGAGAAACGTATTTGAAAAGAGGAGAGAGAGGGCTACACTTACAAGTAGGTATAATGACAGGTATTATGAATGCAGTTGGAGATCATCCTGGTTTATTCACAAATTTATTCTTCCCACACACTGGCCAAAGAAAATTAACTACTTTGTGTCAACTGAAATCATGCTTTCAGCTGCTAAATTTCCCATTTAGTTTGAATATTCAATATCCAAGATATGGTGAATTGCTCAAGTACATAGCCTGCAAGAAAAGAACTTGAAATCTCAAGAAAGAAAGGAAGAAGAGAAAAAAAAAACCCGTTTTAAAATTACTTTAATATTTTCAAATGCGTCTTCATTAAAAAAACACTAGCATGGATTTATTTATAATATCCCATAGATACAGCTTCATAAACTGTGTCACAATGCTGCGCGAAGTCACATACCAATGCAGGGTTCACAAAGACTTTGGCAACACTGAAAAGTTCCTGAAGATGCAGCAACCAAAAATTAATGGACTGTCCAGTACGTCGGACACCTGAGAGGTTTCTGGACAGCGGATGTGTGCTGCGCCACGTGACTCCACTGCAGCCTTGGTTCTGACCACAGCTGACCCATGCAGGGGCAGCACGCAGCCCAAAACTCGTAGTCTCAAGTTCAAGACTCTCATATTAATGAATTGCATTATTGCTATCCATACTTGATTTCTGATATTAGAAAAAAGCAATTGTTTAATATGGAAAACAAAATTTTAATATTTTTATGTGTATCAAATTAGTGTATTTTTCAATTGTGCTGTGCTCAAATGCTTGTTTTTTTAAAAATATTCTTTGAGATTGAGTTTCAGTTTTGAAAAAAATTATTCATTTAAGGCAGGGATAGGGTTGGATTTGAGAGGAGTTGAGATGAAAAATAATCAATATAATTCCAAGAACAACTCAAAGGACTAATATAAAATTATTCAATTAGTTTTGGTTTAGGATTAGGACAGGATCTTGAACAATTTCTGAAATGGCCCTCAAATGTTCTGCCATTTTACATTCTCTAAGTATGTTAGGTGGTTTACTCAGCACTGACAATTGTAAATTCATGAGAGCAAGCAACGCTGACAAATGCTGAAGGTGCTCTCTGTTTTACAGTACAATGCATAATGATATCTTTTTTTAAAGATTTACTTATTTATTTTTATTTTACTTGATAGCGTGTTTCACCTGTATATATGACTGTGGATCACATGTGTGCCTGAGGCTCACAGAATCCAGAGAAGGACAATGGAACTACTGAAACTGAACTGAAATTACAGATGGTTTTGAGCTTCCCTGTGGATGCTAGGAATGCAATCTGGGTCCTCTAGAGGAGCAGCAAGCCACTGAGCCACATCTCCGCCATGATAATTTAATTCTTTACAAAAATTAACAATTACTAAAACAATCTTTTGTATATTTGTTATTAATAATGGTAAAATTATATATACATACACATATATACATATAGCAAATAGACTTTTTAAACAAAATTATTTTGTTCCCTCTTAAAAACTCATGGTTTTATTATTTTATTATTTTTTTATTATTATAACTGTCTTTACAGTTATTATAACTTCAGGTTCTGCTGATGTCATGGTATATAATAGGAATCCGAAGTGAAGGGAGGAGGCTGAAGAAAAGTTAGTTCACAGGCTCTCTTATTGAGATGCTGATTGTTTTGAAGTCCCCTGCAGAAAAATAAAAAATAAACCTCATGCAGATGTGGAAATCATGAATAATAATACTAATAACAAAATTTGGGAATCACGGTTTTCCAAAATTTGACTCCATTTAACGTGTTCTGTTCACTTCAGAAGTCTTAGGTTGAGCAGAACGAAAGTGCTGGAGATGGGGACGGGTCCAGAGGGTGAGATGTTTACATGGGTCAGCACCACATGGCCCATCCTAACAGGCTCTATCCTGGTAAGATACCCCAGTATCTTACCAGATATCTCTTCTTTCTTCCATCCCATGCGCTGCAGAGAATGAAGAAAGCACAGAAACAGGCGTTGGTATTAGCTTTTAAAACTCTTTTGTTTACATTTCTTATATCGTTTTCTCCCTACTCCACCCCAATCCCTTCCATCACCTCAACACCAGGTAGGGGAGAGAAAGGGTTAGTGGGAGAGAGGGTACATTTCTTTCTTAGCTGTTTCCTGCTGGTTAGGATCATAGGGTTGCTTGAAGCCTTTCCAGTGCTTGTTTCAGAAGATCTCCACCTTTTTGTTTCACAACAGCAAACAAAGAGAGCAAGAGGGAAGCAGGAGCAGCCATCTTTCCCCTGTATTTACTCTCTGAACTCTGGCATTTATTCTCTCTCCATAGTCCTCAGACTCAAACCATCTGCAGCTGGCAAACATCTCCTCTCAGAGCCCACATGAGGCAAATAGTCTGCTACTGTGGACCATCTGAATCAGTCATACATCCCACACCTGGGACCAAAACAAAACCATGGTTATCTCCACAACAAACAGGAGCTTAGGAAGCCAGCAAGGAACTCCATATTACAAGAATAGCCAACACTTGGTGCTCACAGGTAATAAGATTGTGCATCACACAACAAACAAATCCCTATGAAAATGTTCAGAATAATCGTTGACTGAGAAATAAAATTATTTTAAATCACTGTAAATATTAAGGAATTCTAACAATGGTTTTTGTTTGTATTTATTTTCTCTCTCTTGAGACTATCACACACAGACATGTGTGATCAATAAGGAAACAGTTTGGGTGAGTTCAGACAGGGCAGCAGAGCCTACTAACATTTTAATATGCTAGAATTCTCATGTTAGTCTATGAGACTCATGTATTTAATAGATTAATTCTATTTATAATTATATAAATATATAATCAAAAGTGACAAAGCTATAATTGACATTGTGTTAGTCTTTATAGCATAAGGAAAAGTAACTCTCTTCTAAAGCAAAGCATAGATTGCTTTTAACTTAGAGGTGATAGGAAAGAATTTTGTGACACTCTCCACTTAAAAATGAATAATTTGTGGAAGTCAATAATGTAACTTGTATGGGAAATACTATAAATTTAGATGAACTTTCTACAAGTCTTCCAAGACGCAACATGCACATAATTTCCTTTTTAGTAGATGATCAATATTTACACAGAAAACTGTCATTCTAAAGTCCAATACAGTGCTATGGAAGCCAAAAGCAAACACTGGTCTAACCCTATAGCATGTCATGCTTACCAAATTTTCCACCATATTCCTTATCCATGTTTTTCGTTTACCATCTCAGAAAGTTCATGTCGGGATCATCAGCTCGTGCACATCTTACTGTTTTGTTTGTGTATACAGTGCCTTATTCCTTAAGTGCTTCACCTTCAGTGAATAGCCATGCTTAAAACTATGTTTAAAATCTCCTTTTACTAAATCCTATCTCTCATTCTGGTTCATTCTGAAGTTTCTGGCCAAGACATCTCAATGAACTGGCTTTGACAGATTTTGTGTCCAGAACAGATAGGGGACGGTACACATTCCTGCTGAACCTGACTGGCAGTTTTGAGGCTAAAATGGGATCCTTTTGAAGAATTTTAAGTGAGGTTTTTCTTCTGCATTGCTACTTGTCTTCTAAGTATTGTGTTTTATGATTACTATTTGCTTCTAGATTCCTTCTTGACCCTAAAATATTTTGAAAGTTATCATTTTATTTTAATTAATTAATCAGTTAAGTAATTTATTTTATGTTTATGGGTGTCTGCTCTGTATATAAATGTGTACACAACATGTGTGTGTTCCTTGACACTGCAGAGGACAGAAGACCATGTTGAACATTCTGGAAAGAGACTCCTAGGTTGTTATGTGTTACCATTTTTGTGCTGGGAATCAAACCCAGGTCCCAATGTCATACTGACAGCTTGCTTTTTGGACCACAAAGTTTGCTATTAGTGAGGATCTGATTCCTGATTTAGTACAGGATGTTCACTGTGGGGTGAGTCACTGAAAAAGAATATTCTATAAAGGTCTGTGGTGCCTTGAATAGGAACGGACACCATAGGCCTCTCTCTTTAAATGCTGAGGCGCTAGGGAGTGGCACTAATTGAGAAGGGTTAGGAAATGCAGCTTTGTTAAAGTAGGTGTTGCCTTCTTGGAGAAAGTATGTCTCTTGGGGTGGGCTCTGAGGTTTCAGAAGCCCAAACAGGCCCACACCCAGCAGCTCTCTCTTCCTGACTCCTGTGGATTTGAATGTAAAACTTCCAGCTACCTCTCTAGTGTCATGTCTGCCTGAGTGCTACCATGTTCCCCACTTCTAAAAGCATAAGTTCTTAATTAAGTGTTTTCTTCCATAAGAGTTTCAGTGGTCATGGTGTCTCTTCACAGCAATAGGGCATGTGACTAAGACATGCTCTCAGGCTATGTTGATGAATTTATGCTCCTTGTATTAGGTTTTCAGAGCTTCCTAAATACTAAGTAAAAATATCTTTTGCACACAGGTCTATCTACTTTGTGTATTAGTATTCTTATATTCTTAAGAACAATGGTTCTCAACCCTCCTAATGCTGAGACCATTTAAAATAGATCCTCATGTTGTGGTGACTCCCAGCCATAAAATTATTTTGGTTGCCACTTCATAACTGTAATTTTGATACTGCTGTGGATCATAGTGTAAACAGTTTTGGAGATACAGGTTTGCCAAAGGGGTTACAACCACAAGTTCAGAACAACTGCTTAAGAGGATCAAGGTCATTGGGGCATTCAGAAACTTGATGCTAAATGAGGAATCTAGTGTATTTCATTTCAGGAATCACACATAAACACAAGGTGTCACAGTGAAGGATTTAAGAAGGATGTGCAGAGAGCATTGTGCTCTTTACTCCATTTCACTAATTGGGGCAGAAGAATAAAGAAATATTCCTGAGCTATACCATGGAGTTTTGGTATTTGCATGGCCTATAAAATGTCAATTTTCAGTTAAATTTCTCTTCAAACTAATCTCATCTGTAAATATCACAGCTTCAACTTCAGCACTTCATTGCCAACCAGGATATGCTAGGCAGAGAAGGTGCAAGCTGGGTCACATAGTGTTCAATGGCTTCATTGTATTCATGACAAGTGATAAGAAAAGAAAAAATAGAAAAGGAAGACAGTGTTATAAATTTGGATTGGTTCCTTGGCATAGTCTCTTCTCATGCCCAGCATGTAGAAAGCACCAAGATGGATGTGCTGCCAGTGTTACAAAGTGTAACTGAACTGGAAAACCTGGACATTCCCAGTGGGCATCTTCTTCATGGGGTATATTTCGCAATGGACTGTGCAATGTGGACTTCTAGCAAATCACATTAAGATCCTTGCCCTCTAGAAAATCCCACAAAACACAACTCCCCCCCCCCTTAAGCTGGCCACATAGGTACAATATAGGAACAAGTATAGTGGGGTCATCCAAATGCTCTCTAGTTGGTGCTGAGACTTGTTCCATAATAATAACTCAACCCTGGTTCTCTAAACATGAGGAAAAATTCTATACCTATGAAAATCTTTTGTCTCAAGGAGAAAGATAGTGTTGTTTATGTAGGTTGGCTTAGCACCAAACTGTGTTCTGTCTGTTTATGTTTAAAGCCATTGGCAAATAGCATTATCTTTAAAAAAAATTCTTTATTAATTACACTTTATTCACTTTGTATTCCCCCCTGTTGCTGCTCACCATAAGGAGAATGAGTGACAGGTGAGTCCTGAATACCATACATGGCATTTGAAGTCACCTTTAGTTTACAGGCAATTTGGTGGCAGAAATGTGAGTGTTCCTACAGGCTCCCATGTTTAATCACTTGATCCCAAGTATCTCGTGCTCTTTTGGCAATGGGTGAAGCTCATTGCTAGGACTTCCTGAGAAATGCCAATAAATAGCATGTAAACCTTTCCAGAGATAGAAAGTGTATTTTTCTGGAGGAAAGAAAGCAATGGATGTGTGCTTTGAGATACCCTGCCCATCATCAAATATGTTCCAATTGGATTCCATGCTATGCAATATTCTAATCTTCAGAGTAGGTGAGAATTATTTCTGAACATGTGGCCAAAGGTACTTTTCTGTCCTTCTACCTTGTGTCAGTCGGAGTAAAGTTCACCACATGGGTAAAGGATACCAACACTGGCAGAAATCTCATGATTCACCTGTTCTACACAAAATTTTATAACTTAAAACACAATTATTGCAAATGTTGAGCTGATATTTTTCAACCAAATTTCACAAAAAAATTCAGTACCTATACTAAATATTCTACATAAGGGGATATTGATTGTGAGGAGGTTGGAATGTTTGTTGCAGGTCTAAAATAGCCAAATTATTGGGCTACCTTTGGTCCATGTACTAGCCATTTTTTATGATTATCAGGTGACTTTCTTTAGAATGTATAATTAGAACTCTCATCTTTCAGTGGATAATTCATATATATATATATATATATATATATGTACATACATACATACATACATACATAATACATGTCTCATGGATATCTGACATAGGAAAAAAAAAACAACAAATGTGTAGAGGAATTTTTAATTCAAAACGTGGCTGCTCTGGCAAGAGATTACACCCAAAGACCTTCTAGGTCAGTGTCATCCCAATGGATAACAAACTTTAATATAAACGCGCCTTTAATCTAGGAGACAGAGTTCAAGGCCAGGGTGATATATATGTTTCAGGTAAAGAAAAGTCTAGATCTAGGCATGGTGGTACATGTCTTCAATCCCAAAGAATGAAGGTAAAGCAAATTTACAGAAGAAAGCAGCCATGTTTGAAAGTGATGTCTAATTGAGTGGCAGAAAATGTGACACAGCAGAGAAGATATGACAGAATAGGATATGCCCAAGTCTCCAAAGAAGAATGAGGAAAAGGAAGCTACTTAAGGGGCAATGTACAGAGTGAGAGAGAAACAGAGACAGATGGACAGAAAGAGAGACAGAAAGGGAGAGAGAGAGAGAAAGGAGGTAGTTTTAACTAGACAGTAATAGACAGGTTGCCAAGAGAAACTCAGGTGAAGACCAAAGAAATCAGAAAGAGAATGGGGAGAGGGGAGACGAGAGCAGTTTGAGTTAGTTTGAATCCAAGCATAGCAAATCAAGGACTTAGAGAGAAGACAGATTGACTAAGTCAGCTGGGAGAGGAATTTGAGCCAGAACAGCTGAGTTGAACCAGTCAACCCAGAGCTCAGTAAGAACAAGAAAGAATGAGCTTGTTCAGCTGTAAGTCTCAGAAGCTGAAAACATTCTAGGCCTAGCTTAGATGGTACCAAAGCTTGAAGCTTCCAGGACTAGGCCTAGGTTAGCAGACAGTAAGCCTCCAAAACAATAATTGAACCAAGCTAATAAAAGTTCCTTTTACACACCTGAAAACAAAATTAAAATTTAACTAAAATAAAATTTAAGACTGAAATTTTTTATTTTTTTTCTTTCAATGAGATCTTAGTGTGCAGAAATGATACTCAGCAAAACAACTGGAAGAATAAGTTCAAAAATGTGAAAAGAACAAAAATGAAGTGGAAATAATTAAACCATCTAAATATAGAGATTAATAATGAAAATATCTCAGTTATAGTATAACATGATTTTCATCATCAGATGATTCTATATTTAATTATGAGGAAATTATAGAATATGGAATTCAAATTGGCTAGTGTTTTTCTTATTGAACTATAACAGCATTTTTTAAGTTACATATATATTTTTAATAAGTTTGAGTCTGGGAACGATAATTTTCAGTATTGGTATGTTACATATTCATGTACACTAAATTATTCTATCATAATATAGGGTAGATTAAAATATTAGGGGTTCACACACCTTTAATAATAAATGAATGTCCTCCATGAGCTAGCTTTTTGAGAGTCAGGGAAGGTCTGTTTCCCACATTATGACTAGGATACATGCCATGCACTTTGACCTCATTGGTATTCATATTTGACTCACAGGATTTAGTCATGATAGGAGGCCTATTAGTGGACATGACAGCATTATTGGGGAAATGTTTGATAATATCATATAAAATATTTTCATATACTATGGGAAATTACTAATTAATTCCTAATGTGAACAATTTCTTTTTAACAGTACAGAGATCTTCAAAACTGTTGTATTTCCATGCTCATATTCTTTGCAAAGTAATTTATAAGCACTCCAGAGGTTTATTAATTTTGCCTATTTGTAAGTAATGTCACCTTTTCTGCTCACAGTTAAACTTCCATAGAATGCCATTTAAACATCAATAGGGATCTAAGATTGTCTTATTAGAGCTGAAAAAATGTAGAGAAATACCATCATACATTTTTAAAATGGAGGAATTAGTATGACTGGGAGAGGACAGGAGCTCTAAAAGGACATTATATATCAGGGCATGGGGCCCTCTATGAGACTATTTCTTCAACCAAGGACCATATAAGGATAGAACCTAAAACCCCTGCTCGGATGTAGCACCACTCTGTAATGACCAAGCCTTCATGTATATGCACCTATGGAGCCATTCCTATTCAAACCACAACAGTACAATATTTATTGATATAAATTCATTACATGTGTGTTATATATGTATATGCATGTTATACATATATAACATATATAACATGCATATACATATGTATGTGTATACATATGTTATACACATATATAACATATATACATATATAGCATACATGTAATGAATTTATATCAATATATAAATATCAAAGCATATTTAAATATATTCTATATTATAAAATAATTAAACAGCTAACAATTAAATATATTAAATAGTTATGCATATATAAATATATGAAATATATAGTATACAATAAAACATACGATTTAAATATACTTTACATGAATATACATAGCATATATTCAAATATAACCACATCATTGACCCCAACTTCTCTTTCCACCCCCCCATAACCTCTGTCCTCCCTGTACTCTCATATTCACAGTCTTCTCATTAATTGTTATTGTTACATACATAAATATATATGTACACATTAAATGTATGAAAGTAACATGCTCAGTCTGTTTGCATACCTCTTGTGCATATATGATCTCAGGGTGGACCACTTGTTACAGGATAACCAGTGAGAGATCGTGTACCCCAGGCAGACAGTTCTCCACTCCCCGGGCTTGTTATATGCCACTAGTTCTTTGTGGACTGAAATATGATTTTAAATCACCACCATCTGAAAAGAAAAATCTTGGAGTATCCGTGTGTGTTATTAACCCTAGCGGTGAGTGGCAGACGAGGAGAGACAGTGTAGGAATGGACAGGTCCTTTAAACACACCTACACACCCGGCATGCCACTATTTTCAAGATGCCGTGGCTGATGCTGCTGTCATTTTCCCTCTCTTCTCTCAGCCTCCAACAAAATCCTGTGTGTCTTTTAACAGTCCAAACACACAGAACACTCTGGTTTATGGGATTGAAAAAACCCACATTAATTTGTATTCTGAGGAGAGAGAAATAGAAAGGGTGTGGATTTGGGTGGGTAGGGAGGTAAGGAGCATCTGGGATGAGTTGGGAGAGGGGAAACTGATCCTATTATAATGGATGAAAAAATTGCTGGAAATAAAATTTTTAAAAAACAACATTGATGAAATTTTCAGAATTTCTTTCCATCCTTGGGCATGCCTCCATAAACAGCATCATGTCTGATGAGAGCACCCTGATGCCTGTGGACGCGCGCTGTTTGTGTGGATAGATATGTATTGGTGAGTGTATAAGGGAGTGTTTCCCCATCCCCCCATGCCTGGTTCTTGAGACAGTCTTTCTCCACCTGACTGACAGGTGGGCTCAGGTGCCAGGGTTGTAAGTGCAGTCTCCACTCTTGTTGAATGATGAAACACAACTGACTCTTCAAGCCTTTTTTGAGAGTGATGACAACCCTGTTTTATATTTCTTTTACTTTCTTATTATAATTATGTCACTGTTTTCCCCCTCCAAATCCTTTCAATTAATTGGTGTCACACATATGTGTGTATGTATGTCCACAAGCACATTCTGTGAAACAATTCTACCATAGTTTAATAAAAACAATATTTTTACTATTTGCTATTACATGCATCTATGTATATACATACATGTACACACACACTATATATATATATATATATATATTATAGATAGATAGATAGATAGATAGATAGATAGATAGATAGATAGATAGATATGGATATAGATAGATATATAAAATTGCTTTTGTGAGAGAATTGTAGCATGGTTTGCAATAAAGCCAGTTCAGATATGTATATAGGAGATTTGGAGACATTGTGTGTCCCTTTAAGAATTTTTTGGTAATATTCTGAAATAAACCACAGAAAAAAATTGAAATACCTTTATATAATTTATATATAATTTTATATAATTCTAGCTCCTAAATTTTGTAATCCACAAATTATTCCCATTCATGATGGGGTTATGAATGAAGGTAACCACAGTTTGGGCTTCTGATAGTATCCACTGCACGATACACATTAGTACTTTATTGAAAATGCTTTTGCAGTATTGAAATCAATCACAAATGAAGCCAGTCATGATTTTCAAGAGCAGTTAGGAGGGGCAGAAGTTTCTGAGTGACAGTTGTAAACACTTTGTTTTTACAAGCTTAAATTGACATCAAAATTTAATTCTAATGAATCAAGAAGAGTGAATACTACAATGTTTCTCTACACTCAGGATCAAGACTTCCATTTAGGTCGTGCATCTGTGAGGTAAGACAAAAAAAAAAAAGAAGAAGAAAATTTAATATATTATATATTATTGCATTTCCTTCATAGTTTTGTAGGGATCCTACACTGCTGAGATGAAAAACAAGACTCTTTATGACTTGCTCTAATTTCAGCTCAGTTTTACAGCAACTGACTTACCTACTTCATAGACATTTTCAGTATTTTTAGTAGGGATATGGGCAGCCTTTGTCAGATTCACATATTTTTCCCACATTTCTTCAGTTATACTTGTTCCCCTTGCTGAATTTCATGGCAGAAAAGTCAGAAGAGACAGGTGTTATAATCACACTTAATAATCTGAGTTCATGAAACTTTGTCATCAGTTTGTAAATCCTGCTACCTCATCCCACCCTTCCTACCAACATGGTAATGCCAGTCAGGTCACACATTCTTTCTGGGGATAAATTAAAACATATCCATCCCATTGTATCTAAGACGCTGATCTAAAAATCAGAAATATTAAAATTATTATTATTAGATTATTAGCCTGTACCATTCAACTCAAATTTCACACAATTGTGATTATAATTATAAATGTGAGCAAACAGCTTCCTATACCAGTGTTTCATGAAATGAAGTACAGGGACAGTTCTGTTGCAATGCACAATCAGGAAAAAAGAAGTTTTATCTCTTATGAGGTTTACTTCCCCGGAGCTGCATCAGGATCTGGAATGTCTTCCTGTCATCAAGAAAGAAGGCTTCGAATAGGATGGTGGTGTTTGATACAAAACCTATCCAAATATAAAATCTAGTTGGTTCTGGGAATGAATAAAATTTCTTCATTAGAACATGATATAGATATTACTGAAATTTTAATGTAGTTACATCATTTTGCCACTTCCGTTTCCTAGCTACATATTAGAGTGTATAACTATCCATACTCTCCTTCATTCATGGCCTTTCTTGCACTAATATCATCACATGCTTATATTTATCTATTATAATATTTATATAAGTTATAAATTTATTTATATTATATAAATTTGATATTATATTGTTGTATAATATATTTTATAAAGCAAATACATATTTGTTCAGAAATATAGCCCTTTGATTCCATATGATGTTACTTGTATATATTTTTAAATTTTATTTATTTTATTATATGTGCATTAGTGTTTTGCCTGCATGTGTGTCTGTGTGAGGGTTATCTGATATTGGAGTTACAACTGTTGTGAGCTGCCATGTGCTAGGAATCAAACCTGGATCCTCTGAAGCAGCAGTCTGTACTCTTAACCACTGAGCCATCTCTCCAGCCCCTCATATTTATTTTTAATTTTATTATTTCGAAGACAACATCGTCAATTTTGTCATAATAATCCCAGTATTGCTTGAACTCTCTAAACTATATATAACCATTTCTACATTTAACTTCTGAATCAGAAAAACATTCCCTTATCTTCTAACATGAAATACAAAAGTCAAGTACACTCCAGTACTTTAGCAAAACTTGTACTTGTTTGTTTATGTTTGTGTGACGAAAGCGCTTGTGTGTCCCCCCACCTCCTTCTTTTGTCGTCGAAAGCAGATAATGCTGGTTTTACTCACGGCTAGCTCTGCCCTCTTCAGGCTCTGGATGATAGTAGACTTTTGGAAATTGACGTTCTGGGTTACGCAACAACCAGATCCTGGTGATGAAAGCTGGCGCGCTCTTGTTGTTGTATTTTACTAGGTCGAAATTCGCTGCAGCATAAGGCAAAATGTAGGTTTATTTACCCACGAAAGACGCCCCAGACAAAGATCAGAGCTACTACAGAACATGTAAAGAACGCAGCCAAGCCTGAACCGGTGACACTCACGGTCTACTGAGTAATACGTGTATTCAGGATTATCCACCCAAGCTGTGTGTAACTGGCACATCCCATTTTCCCTAAACACAAAATAATAAGCTTGTTACTTAACGTCTATCATCTCACGTGTGTTTGTGCCTGAGGAATAATAATCTTACTGAAAGTGAGATACCTTCGCGGTCCTGTCCTTGTCTTTCATGATGCTATTTCATGTTCTATAATTATTTTCAATAATCTTTTTAGTGTGGATCAACTTTCTGTGTGCACCAGGACATGTGGATGAGTACGGGCTTCAGACCCCTAACTGACAGGTTTTTCGAAGGTACAAAAACTACAAAGTGGCTTCATGATAGGTATCCAGTTACCAGGATATATATTTTTTTTCTCAGATTTTCCTTTCCTCACATTCACGTTTATTATTATTTTCCTTTAACAAACATAGGCTTCATTACATGGAATACTTTTTTACTCCCTGAGTTGCTATTTTCAGCATTTTAAAAGAAACAAAAATTAAACATCAGATAATAATACTCAAGTTTAATGTATTTTGGATGCAGTCCAGATTTTCTTATTAGATCCAAATCATCTTTTCATTTCCCGAAACATACTGGGAATGCTTTGAGTCCCATTGAAACAAATCATTTCTTCTACTCAAGCAAAGTTTTCCTACATGACAGAGAACGTCATGCTCATGACGCTGTAATTGTTAAAATACTTCGCTTCCCGCATCAGCATCCTCGCTTGACTGTTTTCCTTCGCTGCACTCGCGTAAATGCCTGCTAGGTAGATGGTATTAAATTTCCCTGAAAACTAAAAATATGAATTAGATCCACTCGTGAAAGGACACATGTTCAAGTCCCAGAACCCACATGCCGGTGGATAGACTCTTGTAACCTCATCTCCAAGAGATGTTGTATGGCCTTTGTGGGTACTGTGAACATACATTGCAGACCAAACACCCACACCCATAAGATGATAAAATAAAATTGGCAACAATTTTAAGATGAAAACAATGGTTAGAAAAAGCAAATAAATTACAGATTTTCAAGAAAAAAAGAAAATATTTTATATTGTAATAAAAACTTATTGCACATTTGTTGGGATAACAGCATTATTGTTTATTTCTGTTTATACATTAAAATTGTCTGGCATCAATAAGATGCAGGCAATAAGATGGAAAACATATATACATTTACTTACTAATAAATAGTTTCATATTGTGCAAAATATGATTGAGAAATAAGTATAAATTATAGCTTTTATCAAGAAGAATCAGAAAACACAACTAAGCTAAAGGAAAACATAATAAAACCCACATACCAAATGCTTTCTAAGTAAATAAAAAAGAATAAATCATATTTTGATGATAAAAGGCCTTGTATGTCAAAACATTAGACACAATTTTTCTCCAAGAAGTCACTCTGATGACAGAAGGAAAAAGTGAAAATCATACCTGTTGGGTGCCTTTGCCTCTGATTTCTACACTTTTGTGGCAGCATTTGTGAACCAACAGTCATGAACACACAAACACACACACATGCACACAAACTTCAAGACACATTCAAGTCTCTTTTCTGAAATATAACTGGATTATAATTCAAATTGACTGCAGTAGGATGTCTCTAAAACATTGAGAAATAAAGGCACACAATATATTTCTTGCAAATATTAAATTGATTTTGAATTTTGATTATATTTATTGAAATTAATAGTGAAATGTTTTATGCAAAGATGTATTGAGTTTCAACTAAGAAAACAAGGTTAATAATGCTAAACTATAAATTAATAAAACAGTTATGGCATTTTTAAAAGGTTATTTTTCACTCCCTTTGCCCTAGGAAAATACAATTAGGCAATACAGAAAGTGGAAATAAGGTAATTATAATATAACTAAAACAAATAAGTCTAAAGAGACGAGTATATACAAACACAAAAACAAAAAAAACCAATATATTCATAGAGTCACACTGGCTGAGATGCCAAAGAGTGGTAAAGTCTCCACTGCCGCTTTTCCTTCTGTATAACCTCCTGGAATCCCATTCTTGTACTGGTAAGGATTCCTTGTGGCAGACACCAACCAGGCCAGAGCACTGAGCAGAAGGACCTTCATCTTCTAGAATCTGTTCTTTCTTCTGGAGCAGAAGATGGTGAAACGATTAACTGAACATGCTCACAAAGCATTTAAGATTTCACCACATGAGATGAGCCTACCAATGAACATGTTAGTTGAGGTGTTTTCTGTTTTTTTTTTTTTCTTTTTGTAATTTTCAGAACAGTCTGAAGGCAGTGTTCGCATGTATCTGGTGTTGCTCTATATGATTAGAAGTTAGTGGAGCATAATGTTCCTGAATTGTTGATATTCAGAAACAACATCAAGGAACCTAACACTCCACTGAATTATAAGTCATGACAAGCTGACTGGGTGACATTATACCAACAAAAGAGCAAAGTCCACATGAGATGTCTCAAGAATGGCAATATTAACTGGTCATATGTCATGAGTGATATACGACCAAGATCTAAGGGTTACATGTTCGTTCCCAGTTTACTGTGAAAAATTCAATAAATGGGTCTCATTAAAATTATTTTTCTAGTCCAATAAACTACTTAAATGGTTATAAAAAGTTTAAACTAAATATCAATAGCATAGCTTCAAGTTAAAAATGTGTTCCACAGATGAATCTGTATTCAGTTTCTTATTAGCCTTACAACACTCAGATTTGGATATAATTTATTGAATTCCTGCCAAAGGATTATTTCTTCTACTATATATATATATATATATATATATATATATATATATATATATATAT
>NW_026592118.1:1478798-1494677 GCF_907164565.1 Psammomys obesus | reverse complement strand
TATATATATATATATATATATATATATATATATATATATATATATATGATCTTAAAACCCATGTTTTCCAATCAATTAAAAGTTCCTACTGTTCTTAATATTCTTTTTCTCCAATCTCATACAACTACCTCTTTTGTGGCCCATGCGAAGCCCAGTCTTTCTCTTTCACTCTCTCTCTTTCTCTCGCTCTCTGTAAGTATGTCGGTCTCTCTCTGTCTTTCTCCCCCTTTCTGCCTCTGAATCAGGATGTGACTCTCAGCCGCTGCTCCAGCTCGGTGCCTGCTGCCATGATCCCTGCTATGATAACGGACTGGCCATTTGAAACTGTAAGGAAACCTACATTTCATCACTTTCTCTTACAGTCATTGCCCTGGCCATGATGTCTCTTTACAGCAATAAAACAGTGAACATCAACAGACACAGTTCAAAATATCATCATAATAATTGAGGAATTTGTAAAATTCTGCTCACTTAGAATGTATTTATATGGAAGGGAATTATATATTCTTAATTTTCAAAAAGATACATAGTGTTTCTTGTTCATATCCATCATCACCCTCTCCCAGCAGGTTCCCATGAATCTCTTCCAAATATCTTCCATTTTCCATTCAATGTCATGCTTTTTTTTTTTACATCTACTAAATCCAATTAGTGTTTCCCATATGTACACATGTGTGGGCTCATCCACCTAGCTATGGGCAACCTGTACCAGTGTCTGTTGCCCCCAGGAAGAGTTAACCTCCATTCCTCTTTCAGTAACCTTGAACTGCAGTCTGTCATGGCCCCTGAACCCACAGAGTCAACCAGTAGATACGAATGTAAACAATGCAGCACCCTGACAGCTGTTCTGGTCTGGGCTTCTGAGCAGAAGGCATGGAAGCTCCAGCAACAAAGATTCTGCTTTCAGCAGCTGCTCACAGCTGGTTTCTACTGATGTGGATTTGTCACGTTAGACATGCAGAAGTACCCTCCTTTGCCTATGTGATGGGAGGTAAGCCTTGGACCCCGGATGTGGTGGGAAATCCTGCACCAAGGTTTACAAGGTTGTTCTGGGTTAAGGGCAGACCCACATGTTGTAAGCAGAAATATCCACATATTTCTCTGTTTAATTAATAATAGCCCCATTTAAACCTCTGTTTTTTTTTTCTTCATATCTGAAGCAAACTATAAAAACAATTAACAGACAGAGTGAGAGTCCAGAATTTTCAAAGTACTGAAGGGCATTGATTTGTCTTTTTCCAAAATGTCACTCTGGGTCCTTACTTCCTTCTGTAGGATTTAAGGAACTGAGCCATGTGTCACTCATCAAAGGCAGATCTATGTTCTCTGCTGGCCAAAAACATGCAATGAGCAGGGCAGAGCTGCTGAGAGACAGGAAAGGAAACTGCATACACATTTTCTGAGGGATTTGTTCCCTTCACACAAGAATTTTTAATGTAAGGCAAAGAGAAGGAAAAGAGTAATATGAGGGGATTCAAAACAGGCATAAATTTTCAGTATGAATATTAAATGTAGAGTTTTATGTATGATATGAAAGATTCTTGGAGCTGGATTCACAAATTTAGGCACACCCACACTCTACACCCGTCTGTATATTTGAGAGGCTCCATGGTCACTTTATTGCTACCAGAAAAATATTTCCACTGGTAATGCATGTTTTTGATATCTGGAAATGTCTAGACTCTCTCCATTTCAGCTCAACTCACTTGACAACTTCCTCAAATAAACACAACAATCAAAGCTTCTTCTATTCTTATTTTTTAGAATTTTTTTAATCCCCAAGAGAAAACGCTTATGGTATATACTTCAGTCAATGTTCTTTTGTTATGAAGAGACATAATAACCATGAAACTTCTGATAAAAGAAAGCATTTGATTGGCACTTGTTATTTGAAGTTCTAGCTAGAGTAATAAGACAACTAAAGCAGATCAAAGGAATTCAATTTGTAAAAGAAGTCTAAGTATCACTATTGGTAGATGATATGAGAGTATACATAAGTGACACCAAAAATTCTACCAGGGAATTCCTACCTTGATAAACACCTTCAGCAAAGTGGCTGGAAACAAAATTAATTCAATAAAATCAGTAGCCCTCCTTAATATAGAAGACAAATGCACTTGGAAAGAAATTAGGGAAACAACATTCCTTAAAATAGGCACAAATAATCCATAGAATCAAATAGAAGACCCAGAAATAAACCCACATACTTACAGTTACTCGATTTTTTACAAAGAAGCCAAAACAATATAATGGAAAAAAAGACAGAATCTTCAACAAATGATGCTGGTCTAACTGAATGTCTACATGTAGAAAAATGCAAATACATCCATATTTATCACCCTGCACAAAACTAAAGTCCAAGTGGATCAAAGACTTCAATATAAAACCAAACACACTAAGTAAGTTAGAAGAAAAAGTGAGAAAGAACCTAGAACTCATTGGCACAGGAGACAACTTCCTGAACAGAACACCAACAGCACAGGCTCTTAGAGCAACAATCAATAAATGGGACCTCATGGAACTGAAAAGCTTCTGTAAAGTAAAGAACACTTGTAAGAACAAAACAACAGCCTACAGACTGGGAAAGGATCTTCACCAACCCTATATCTGACAGAGAGCTACTATCCACACTATATAAAGAACTCAAGAAGTTAAAAGGCAACAAATCAAGTAATCCAATTAAAAAATGGTATACAGAACTAAACAGCAGAGAAACATCCTTAGCCATCAGAGAGATGCAAATCAAAACAACCCTGAGATTTCACCTTACCCGCATCAGAATGGCTAAGATCAAAAACTCAAGTGACAATATGCTGGAGAGGATGTGGAGAAAGGGGAACCTTCCTCCATTGCTGGTGGTAATGTAAACTTGTACAACCACTTTGGAAATCAATCTGGCGCTTTCTCAGACAATTAGAAATAGTGTTTCATCAAGATCCAGCTATACCACTCCTAGGCATATATCCAAAATATGCTCAAGTACACAACAAGGATGTTTGCTCTACCAGATTTGTAGCAGCTTTATTCATAATAGCCAGAACCTAGAAACAACCCAGACCAGATATCCCTCAGTTGAGGAATGGATACAGAAATTGTGGTCAGCAATTAAAAACAATGAAAAAATGAAATTCGTAGGCAAATCATGGGATGTAGAAAAAAAATCATCCAGAATTTAGTATCCCAGAAGCAGAAAGACACACAGTATATACTCACTTATAAGTAGGTATTATAAATATAATGTAGATTAACATACTAAAATATATACACCTAAAGAAGCTAAGCAAGAAGGAGGACCCTTGGTAAGATGATCAATCCTCACTCAGAAAGACAAATGGGATGGACATTGGAAGAAGGAGAAAACAGGGAACAGGACAGGAGCCTACCACAGAGGGCTTCTGAAAGTCTCTACCCAGCAGTGTTATCAAAGCAGATGCTGAGACTCATAGCCAAAATTTGGGCAGAGTGCATGGAATCTTATGAAAGAAGGGGGAGATAGTAAGACCGACAGGAGCTCCACAAGGAGAGCAACAGAACCAAAAAATCTGGGCACAGGGGTCTTTTCTGAGACTGATACTCAACCAAGAACCATTCATGGATATAACCTAGAACCCCTGCACAGATGTAGCCCATGGCAGCTCAGTCTCCCAGAGGATTCCCTAGTAAGGTGTACAGGGACATGAACTCAGTGGCTAGTTCTTTGATCACCTTCCCTTGATGGGAGAACAGTCTTGCCAGGCCACATAGGAAGAGAATGCAGCCAGTCTTGATGAGACCTGATAGGCTAGGGTCAGATGGAGGAGCAGAGGTCCACCCCTACCAGTGGCTTGGAGAGGGGAATGGGAGGAGATGAGGAAGGGTGGGATTAGGAAGGTATGAGGGAGGGGACTACAGCTGGGCTACAAAGTGAATAAACTGTAATTAATATAAAAATGAAAATTAAAAAAAAATAGCCACAAATAACATGAACTACCTTGGTGTAACTCTAACCAAGCAAGTGAAAGACTTGTATGAAAAAAAAAAAAAAAAAACTTCAAGTCTATGAAGAAAGAGATTGAAGAAGCTATCAGAAGATAGAAAGATCTCTCATGCTTTTGTCTCAGTAGGAACTACATAGTGAAAATGACCATCTTATCAAAAGCAATCTACAGATTCAATGCAGTTCCCTTTAAAATAACAGCACAATTCTTTAGAAACCTTGAAAGAAAAACCAAGAATAACTAAAACAATCCTCTACAACAAAAGATCTTCTGGAGGTATCTCTATCCCCAATCACAACAGTGAAATAGAGCAATAGAGCAACAGTGAAAAAAAATGAATGGTAGTGGCATAGAACAGACAGGTGGATCAATGGAATCGAGTTGAAGACCCAAAAATAAACCCACACACATATAGACACTTAATTTTTGACAAATATGCCAAAATCCTACAATGGAAAAAAGATGGCATCTTTAACAAATTGTTCTGGTATAACTGGATGTCTACATGTAGAAAATTCAAATAGACCCATATCTATCACCCTGAACAAAATTAAAGCTCATGTGGATCAAAGAACTCAATATAAAACTAGACACACTAAATCTGTTGGAAGAAAAATTGTGGAAGTTCTTTGAATTCATTGGCACATTAGACAACTTCCTGAGCAGAACACCAACAACTCAGGCTCTAAGATCAACAGCACAGAGTCTTATTGGAGAAAGGGGGAGGATAGAAGGACCCTGAGGGGACAGGAGCTCCATAAGGAGACCAACGAAGCTAAAAATTTTGAGCCCAGGGGTCCCTGCAGAGACTGTTGCAACAACCAAGGACCATGCATAGAGAGGACCTGGACCTCCTATTCTGATGTAGCCCATAGGCAGCTCAGTCTCCATGTGGGTGCCTGAGTAAGGGGAGCAGGGGCTACCTCTGTCATGATCTCAGTTGCCTGTTCATTGATCACTTCCCCCAGGCAGTGTGGGCTGACAAGGTCCCAGAGGAAGAGGATCCAGGCAGTCTTGATGAGACTTGAAAAGCTAGGGACAGATGACAGGAGAGGAGGATTCTTCCTTTCAGTGGACTAGGAGAAGGGGAAAGGGGAGCTAATAGAGGGAAGGTGGGACCTGGGCAGATGAGAGAGGGAGCACAATCAGGATATAAATGAATAAATTGTAAAAAATAAAAAATAATTGTTTAAAATAAAATAAAATGCAAATTAAAAAAAACAACTTGGAGTTGCTTACAGTTTCAGAGGTTTAGTCCAAAACCAGCATGGTGGGGAGCATGAAAGCTTGCAGGCAGAGCAAGCTGCAGAGAGAGCTGAGTTTTACATCCTGACCCACATGTATCAGGAAGAGACCTGGCTTGAGCATTTGAAACCCCAAATCTCACCCTCAGTGACATATTTCCTACAGCAAGGCCAACTTTTTAATCTCTATCAAGTAGCACCACACCCTAATGACCAAGCCTCCAAATATATGAGCCTAAGGGGCCATTCCTATTCAAAACACCACAGTACAATTATTTGATATATTTAAATATATAACATAATTAATGTTTTAATATAATATGTAAATATAAAATTATATCTAAATATTTTATAAAATTTACATAAATAAATATATTAAGTAGTTCTAAAAATAGACTAAATAAATATATAATAGCATAAAATGTGTATACAATATAAATATACTTTACATAAATATATAGAACATATATTTTTATATAGCTACATCAGTGATCTCACCCTCTCTCTTTCCAATCCCTCTTATACCCCTGAACTCCTTTTCAAACAGCCTTTAATTATTATTTTTACATACGTAAAGAAATATATATATATGTGTGTGTGTGTGTGTGTACGTGTGTGTGTGTGTAAAAGTATGAAAGTAACGTGCTGAGTCTGTTTCCGTATTGCTTGTGTGTATATTTCAGAGCAGACCACATGGTACAGGATAACCAGTGAAAGACCTGTCCCCAAGGCAGACGGTTCTCCCACTCTCAGTGCTCTTTATTTGCCAGTCCTTCTTTGAGGATTGAAATCTGATTTTAAACCACCACCACTTAAAAAAAAAATCTTGGAGCATCAGTGTCTATGATTCACCCTATTAGTGACTGGCCTGGTGTGGAAACAATGTTTGTACTTATGACAACAGGTGGGGTAGGCCCTGTGAGACAAACACAGGTAACCCACTCACCCATGCCATCCCTAATTTTCAAGGTACCATGGCAAATGTTGTCATTTTCCCTCATTTCCAGCCTCAAACAAAATTCTGTGTGTCTTATAACAGTTCACACCTTCAGAGCACTCTGGTTTATGAGGATTTTTTTAAGCATATTAATTTATATTCTAATGGGAGAAGAATAGAAAGAGTGTGAATTTGGGTGAGTAAGGAGGTAGGGAAGCTTTGGGAGCAGTTGGGAAAGGTGAAGCTATAATCAGAATATATTGTATGAAAAAAATTTCCAATAAAAAATTGTAAAAATTGATTCATTTGATGAAATTCTTAGAATTTCTTAGAATTTCCTTACAACATTGGGCATAGCACCACTGTCCAATGCCAACGCTGTGACTCATGGATGTGTGCATTAAAACATAGGTTATTTGCATGGATACATATGTGTGTATGGGTGCATGTGTGTGTGCTCACGTGTGTGTGTATACTCTTAAGTGTGTAAAAAAGTATTTACTTCATCATGCTATGCTCTAGTTTTGAGACAGGGTCTCTCTGCTCCTGACAGGCGGGCTCTGAGCTGTTGCCATTGTCACAAGTGCAGTCTCCACCTTTCTTCTTCCAGAGCTGGGACTGATGATACACAAATAAGACTTGAAGTCATTATTTGTGAGCGCTGACAATTGTTTTTTTTTTCTTTAATATCTCTATTATAATAACTATGTCACTGCTTTTTAATCCCTCTAATCCTAAACATTTCCTCTCATGTTGTTTTTCAATTAATTGGTGTAGCAGACATGTATAGACATATATGTATACATATGTTGCCAAGCACACTAACCTTGAAACAATTCCACCATGAAATTTTAATAAAAACAATATTTATAATATTTGCTGTTGTATGCATATATATGTATACACATATACTATGTATGTATAGATAGATGGATAGATAGATAGATAGATAGATAGATAGATAGATAGATAGATAGATATAAAAAAAGACTGCTTTGGGTGAAACAATTTGACCATGATTTGTAATAAAGTCAGCTCAGAGGTGTACCATGAGAATCTGCCATCAAGGGGACACTGTATCTTGTGTGTCACTCTAAGATATTTTTAGAAAGATTGTGAAATGAATAACAGAGAAAAAAATAATTGAAATACCTGATATCATTAGGAGCTTTCTATAATTCTTACTCCTAAATTTTGAAATCCACAAATTCTTCCCATTCATGATAGGGTAATGAAGGTGGCCAAGATTTTAGATCCTGATAAATTACACTGTATGACACTCATTGGGAGTTTTATTAAAATCACTTTTACAATATGTGGTTCCAATTTCATCATCCATGAAGTCAGTAATGATTCTCCACAAATTGAGGGTTACAAAAGTTCCCAAACAAGAATAGTGATTACTTTCTATTTACATAACTTAATTGACCTCAAAATTTAATTCCAATGAGTCAAATAATACAATGTTTCTATTTATGAGATCAAGACTTCTATTTAGGGCATTCATCTGTAAGGTGAGACAAAAAAAAAAAAAAAGAATTAAAGAAATATTATTGTATTTCCCTCGTATTTTTGTGAGTATTTTTTAATATGGCTACTTTATTATTTTTGTATTTTATTTTTTATATTAATTTCAGTTTATTTACTTTGTATCCCAGTAGTACCCCCCTCCCTCATTCTCTCCCAATTCCACCCTCCCTCCTCATCTCCTTCCTGCCCCTCTCTAAGTCCACTAATGGGGGAGGTCCTCCTCCCCTTCTATCTGATCCTAGCTTATCAGGTCTCTTCAGTGCTGGCTAGGATGTTCTCCTCCGTGGCCTAGCAAGGCTGCTCCTCCCATGGGGTGGGGGAGGTCAAAGAGCCAGCCATTGAGTTCATGTCGGAGATAATCCTTGTTCCCCTTACTGGGGAACCCACTTGGAAACTGAGCTGCAATGGGCTATATCTGGGCAGGGGTTCTAAATTATATCCATTCACAGTCCTTTGTTGGAGAAAGTCTCAGAAAAGACCCCTGGACCCAGATATATTTGGAACTTGTGGAGCTCCTGTCCTCTCCAGGTCCTACTAATTCCCCCTTTTTGTAAGTATTTTATACGAACTTTTATGATTTGCACTAATTTCAAGTCAGTTTTACAGGAACTGACTTACCTGTTTCATAGACATTTTCAATATTTGCAGCAGGGATTTTGTAGCGCTGTGTCAGCTCTGTGAATTTTTCCCACACTCCTTCAGGGATACTTGTTCCTGTTGCTGCATTTCATGGAGGGAAAGTCAGAAAAGATGCCCATTATAATCACATCTAAAAGTTTGAAGTCATAAAACTTTGTCGTCACTTGGTAAATCCCACTACCTCATCTATCCCTCCCTCTCCATCAGAATGGTGATGACAGAGAAACATTCTGAAGTCAGATCACACATTCATTCTGGGGATAAATTAACAAATTTCCATCTCATTATGTCTAAGATAATGATTTAAAAAACAGGAATATTAAAATTATATTATTATTATTATTATTATTATTATTATTCTGTACAAGTATCCTGTACAATTCAACTCTAATTTCACACAATTGTGATTATATGTGAGAGAACACCTTCCTGCATCAGTGGGTCATGAAACTAAATGCAGGGACACAGTTATGTTGCAATTAACCAACAGAAAAAGGAAAGGCTTGTACCACATGAGATTTACATACCCAGTGCTACTATCAGCTTCTGATAGACCTTGTCAGCAATAAGAAAGTTGCCCTCAAATAGGATGTTAGAGTTTGAGACAAAATGTATACGTAAAGAAAACTCAGTTGGATCTGGGGGGAAAAATCCTTCATTAAAACAATGTATAGAGATTCCTATTTATTTATTTATTTATTTATTTATTGTTCAGTTTGAGGATTTTTAAATGGTTACATCATTTTGCCAACTTCCCTTTCTTTTCCACAAATCAGAGTGTATACCCATCTACATTCTACTTCAAAATCATGATTTCTTTTTTCAATCATTATCATCCCCATGTTTATATTATATTACTATTTATATATGTTATAATTATATCTTATATTATTAAAATTTTGTATCACATTGTTACATAAAGTGATAATTTATTAAGAAAATATACTTATCCATAAACATAAGCTTTTGAGTCAATGTATTTATTTATTTGTTTGTGGGTTGTTTTCTTTTTTTAGACAGGGTTTCTCTGTAAAACCTTGGCTGTCCTGGATTCCCTTTGTAGCCAAGGCCAGCCTCAAATTCAAAAAGATCCACCTGCATCTGCCTCCCTGAGTGCTGGGAGGCACATGCCACTGGGCATGTTTATTTTTAATTGTAACATTCCCAAAGCAACATCATCAAACAACTCCTTCACAGTAATCCTAGTATTGCTAGGACACAAAAAAATATATTTCTGTATTAAATTATTGGGTCACAGAAACATTCCTTTATCTTCTAACATGAAATATAAAAGTCAGGAGCATACCTGTATTTAACCAACTTTAGCAAATTCTGTCTTTATTTATTTGCTTATTTATTTATTTTTGTGCCATTTAGCAAGATTCATATTTGCATTTTGTTTTCATAGCCGATGAAAGCAGGTAATGAAGATTTTACTCACGTTTGATTGTGCCCCACAGAGGAGCTATTGGATAATAGTATGTTTGTGGGAAGTGAAGATGTGGCTCACGCAACTGCCAAGTCCCAAGAATTAAGTCAGTCCCACTCTTCTTGAAGCATTTTGCTAGGTTGAAACTTGCTGAAACTTGAGACACAATGGAACAGTTACCCATTAGAGAGGCTCCTAATAAAGATCAGATCCCATACAGAACATGTAAATATCGCAGCTATCCTGAACAGCTGATACTCACATTTCTCAAATTTCCCAGGGCAATACCTGAATTCAACTTTATCTGCCCAAGCTGAATGTAGTTGGCACGTCCCATTTTTCCTAAACAAAAAAAAAATATAAACAATAATAACTCATAATTCAACATTTATTATCCCACATGTGTTTGTGTCTCAAGAAGAACAATCTTGCTGAAAGTGAGACACATTTGCTGCCCTGTCCCTGTCTTCCATGATGTTATTCCATGGATTGTAAATATTTTCAATAAGTATCTGTTTGGTCTGTGACTCTTTACAGATATAAACTGACTTTCTGTGTTCACCATGACATGTGGATGAGAATGAGCATCAGACCCATAACTGACAGGATGATCCGAGTCACAGAAGTTATGCCAATGACCTCATTGATGCTATGATAGGTATCCAGTCATCAGGATAGTTTTCAGAAGAAGAAGCATTCTTCACAGTGAGGTAAGAAACACCGCTTTTTTGATATTTACTATCTCAGATTTTCCTTTATTCACATTCACATCTACTCATATTTTACTTTTAGAAAAATCAGTTTCTTTACATAATGTATTTTTTTACTCCTTGAGTTTATATTTTCAGTATTTTAATAGAAAAAATTAAAACTACAAAATATGAACACTTGAGTTTAATATATTTTGGATACGGTTACTCTTAAATTCAGCTTTTGAATTATTAGATCCAATAATAATCGTCATCTTGTCTTCAGAAGCATATTGGGAATGTCTGGAGTAGCTTTTCTACTGGAATAAGTTTTTACCTGAGATAGAACATCATGTTCATGACTCTGTGATTGTTAAAATACTTCACTGTACTTCACTCTACGCATCAGCATCCTCGCTTGACTCTTTTCTTCTGTTGACCTCATATATTTGGCTGCTAGGCAGATGGTTTTAAAGTTCCCTCAAAACTAAAAATTAATGTGAATTAAATTCATTAGACGATAGAAGTTGGAGTCCCAGCACCCACATGTTTGTGCATAAACTTCTGTGGTTTTATTCCCAAGGCTATTGTGTGAGGGCACTGCATACACAGAGTGCAACACGCAGAGCAAACACCCACACCCATAAAAACAGTAAAATAAAACTAGTAAAAATTTAAAGATAAGAGCAATGGTTAGAAAAAAATAGTAAGTTATAAATATTAAGTAAAGAAATAGAAAATATTTTATATTGTGACATATAATGTATCACACATATATCGTGATAGCAGCATTACTGTTCATTTCTGTTTAGACCATAAAATTGCCCAACACCTTATTTGAAAACATAGATACATTTACATAATGATAATAATTTTATATCATGCAGAAATATGATTGAGAAAGAAGTGGAAAATAAAAAATAAAGGTCTCTATAATGAAGCAGTATCAACACACATAAGTAATCTAAAAGAAAATATAATAAAATCCGCATGCTAACTATGCTCAAAGTAAATAAAAAGAATAAATCATGTTTTGATGATTTTGATGTCTTTGTATGCCAAAGCATCAGATCCCATTTTCTCCTGAGAAATCCCTCTGATCGCAAGAGGAAAGAGTGAAAATTGTACCTGTTTGGAGGCTTTGCTTTAGTTTCTACACTTCTCCTGCAGCAATTGTGAACCCACAGTCACAAACACACACAGACACACAAACATCAAAAAATCCTCATGTCTGTTTTTAGAGACATAACTGGATTACAATGAATACCAATATAACTGTCCATATTGACCATGGTAGGATGTCTTTAACCAGAGAAATGTATTCGTCAATAAATGACACACATGTGTCTGTCCTGCAGGTATTAAAATTATTTTAATTTTTCTATTATATTTATTAAAATTCATTCTTGAATTCTTATAGGATAGTAAAATATTTTATGCAAAGGTATATTATGTTTCAACTGTAAAAAAACAGGTTAATTATGCTAAAGTATAAAAAATAAAGAAAAATACATTAAAAACAGGTTATTTTTCACTCTTTTACCCAAGGAAAATGTGAGTAGGAACTATAGGAAGTGCAAATGGAGTAATTACAATCCTTTTTTCATTTATTTACTTATTTTTTTCTTATAACAGTTTATTCTCTTTTTATTCTGGCTGTAGCCCCCTCCTTCATCTCCTCCTTGTCCCACACTCCTTCTTTCTTCTCCCCCTATGACCGTCTCCTAGTCCACTGATAGGGGAAATCTTCCTCCCAGACAATCTGACCCTAGCCTATCAGGTCTCATAAGGACTGGCTGCATCCTCTTCCTCTGTGTCCTGGGAAAGCTCTGCCCCCCCCCCGCCCCATACAGAAGGGGGTGATCAAAGACCCAGCCACTGAGTCCATGTCAGAGACAGCCCCTGATCTCGTTTTTAGGGAACCCACATAGAGACTGATCTGCCTATGGGCTACATCTGAGCAGAAGTTCTAGGTCCTCTCCGTGAGTGATCCTTGGTTGGAGCAGTGGTCGCTGCAAGCTCCTCTGGTCCCAGATTTTTTTGGCTCTATTGGTCTCCTTGTGGAGCTCCTGTCCTGTCCAAGTCTTTCTATCTCCTCCTTCTTCCCTGAGATTCCCTGTACTCTGCTAAAATTTTGACTATAATTCTCAAAATCAGCTTCGATACCCTTCTAGGTAAATTCTTTCAGAGGCCTTCTCCAGTAGGTTCCTACCCTGTTTCTCATCTTTTCCTGCTATCCATGCTTATACTGTGTGACTTTCTGAATGAGGATTAAGCATCTTCCCTAGGGTCCTCCTTGTTGTTTAGCTTCTTTAGAACTATAGATTTTAGAATGTTTATCCTATATCATATGGCTAATATCCACTTATAAGTGAATATGTACCATGTGTATCATTCTGGTTCTCTGTACCTCACTCAGGATGATGCCTTCTAGATCTATACATTTGCCTGAAATTTTCATAATTTTCTTTTTAATTGCTAAGTGCTATTCCATTGTATAAATGTAGCACAATTTCTGTATCCATTCCTTGTTTGAGGTACATCTAGGTTATTTCCAGATTCTGGCTATTATGAATAAAATTGCTATGAACATAGTTGAGCAAATGTTCTTGTTGTATGCTTGAGCATCTTTCGAATATATGCCTAGGAGTGGTATAGCTATATCTTGAGATAGCATTATTCCTAATTTTCTGAGAAAGCACAGATTGATTTCCAAAGTGGTTGTACAAGTTTACACTTGCACTAGCAAAAGGAGAGGGTTCCCCTTTCTTCACATCCTCTCCAGCATGTGTTGTCCCTTGAGTTTTTTTTATTTTAGCTATTCTAATAGGTATAAGCTGAAATCTTAGTCATTATTATGACTAAGAGTGTTAAGCATTGCTTTAAATCTTTCTCTGCCAGTCGAAATTCCTCTACTGAGAATTCTCTGTTTAGCTTTGTATCCTATTTTTTAATTGGATATCTTGGTTTTTTGGTGTTAAACTCACTCTATGAGGCCACAGTAACCTTTTTACCTAAAAGACACAAAGAACCAACAAAAAAAGAGGATAGGCGCTCCATAAGGAGAGGAACAGAACCAAAATAATTGGGCACAGGGGTATTTTCTGGGATTGATACCCCAACCAAGGACCATTCATGAATATAACCTAGAACCCCTGCTCAAATGTAGCCCATGGTAGCTCAGTGCCCAAGTGGGAAGCAGCCTTGCCAGGCCACAAAGGAGGACAATGCAGCCAGTTCTGATGAGACCAGATAAGCTAGGGTGAGATGGAAGGGAGGAGGACCTTCCCTATCAGTGGACTTGGAGAGCAGCATGGGAGGAGATGAGGGTGGGAGGTTGGGATTGGGAAGGAATGAAAAAGGGGGCAAAGGGATACAAAGTGAATAAGCTGAAATTAATATAAAAAATAAATAAAAGAACTAGTTAAAAAAGAGAGAGAACTTCAGACTTCTATCTCTTATGAACAGTGACGCAAAAATACTGAATAAAATACTAGCAAACAGAACCCAAAAACACACACAAAAAAATATCATCCACCATGACCAAGTAGGCTTCATCCCTGGCATTCAGGGGTGGTTCAATATACGGAAATCCATCAATATAATTCACCACATAAACAAACAAGAGGAAAAAAAAAACACATGACCATCTCCTTAGATGCCAAAAAAACATTTGTCAAAATCCCACACCCATTCATGTTTAAAGTTTTGGAGAGATCAGGGATACAAGGCACATACCTAAACAGAGTAAATGCAATATACAACAAGCCTATAGCCTACATCAAACTAAATGGAGACAAATTAATTCAAACCCACTGAAATCAAGGCTAAGGCAAGGCTGCCCACCCTCTTCTTATCTCTTCAATATAGTTCTTGAAGTCCTAGCTAGAGCAATAAGATAACTAAAGGAGCTCAAGAGTATTCAAATCGGAAAAGAAAAAAAATCAAAGTATCACTATCGGCAGATGATAAGCCAGTATACATGAGTGACCTCAAAAATTCTACCAGAGAATTCCTTCAGCTGATAAACATCTTGAGCAAAGTGGATGGATACAAAATCAACTCAAAAAAAAAAAAATCAGAAGCCCTCCTTGTATACAAAAGACAAAAGGGCTGAGAAAGAAATTAGAAAAACAATACCTTTCGCAATTGCCACAAAAGACATAAAGTACCTTGGTGTGACCCTAACCAAGCAAGTCAATGACTTGTATGAAAACAATTTCAAGTCTCTGAAGAAAGAATTAGAATAAAATATCAGAAGATGAAAAGATCTCCCATGCTCATGGCTTGGCAGGATTCACATAGTGAAAATGGCCATCTTACCAAAAGCAATCTATAGATTCAATGCAATTCCCATCAAATTACCAACACAATTCTTTACAGACCTTGAAAGAAAAATTCTCAACTTTATATGGAATAACAAGAAACCCAGAATTGCTAAAATAATCTTCTTCTACAATAAAAGATCTTCTGGAGGTATCTCCATCCCTGATCTCAAGCTGTACTATAGAGCAATAGTAATAAAAACTGCATGGTACTGGCAAAGAAACAGAATGGTGGATCAATGGAATCAAATAGAAGACCCAGAAATAAACCCACATACTTATGAACACCTGATTTTTGACAAAGATGCCAAAACTATACAATGGAAAAAAGAGAGCATCTTCAACAAATGGTGCTGGTCTAACTCGATGTCTACATGTAGGAAAATGCAAATAGATCCATACTTATCACTCTGCACAAAACTAAAGTCCAGGTGAATCAAAGACCTAAACCTGAAACCATATACACTAAACCTGTTAGAAGAAAAAGTGGGAAAGAACCTTGACCTCACTGGCCCAAGAGACAACTTCCTGAACAGACACCAACAGCACAGACTCTGAGATCAACAATCAATAAATGGGACCTCATGAAACTGAAAAGCTTCTGTAAAGCAAAGGACTCTGTCAGCAGAACAAAACAACAGACAACACATTGGGAAAGTATTTTCACCAACCCTTTATTGGTCAGAGTGCTAACATCCAGAACGTACCTCATTTATTAATTGGATTACTTGGTTTGTTGGTATTTAACATCTTGAGGTCTTTATATATTCTGGATATTAGCCCTCTGTCAGATATTGGGTTGGTGAAAATCCTTTCCCAGTCTGTAGGCTGTCATTTTATTCTACTGACAATGGTCTTTGCTTTACAGAGCTTTTCAGTTTCATGAAGTCCCATTTGTTGATTATTGATCTAAGAAACTGTGCTGTTGGTGTTCTGTTCTGGACAATGTCCCCTGTGGCAATGAAGGCAGTTCTAAGAGGAAAGTTCATAGCACTAAGTGCCTTCAGAAAGAAGTTTGAGACTTCTAAGAAAGAAGGAAAGAAAGGAAGGAAGGAAGGAAGGAAGGAAGGAAGGAAGGAAGGAAGGAAGGAAGGAAGGAAGGAAGGAAG
>NW_026592118.1:1433363-1478788 GCF_907164565.1 Psammomys obesus | reverse complement strand
AAGGAAGGAAGGAAGGAAGGAAGGAAGGAAGGAAGGAAGGAAGGAAGAGATGCACACAGGAGGAGTAGACAACTAGGAATACTCAAACTCAGGGCTCAAATCAATAAATTAAAAACAAAGAAAACAATACAAAGAATCAATGAAACTAAGAGCTGTTTCTTTGAGAAAAATCAACATCTTTAGCTAAACTAAATAAAATGCCTAGAGAGACACTATCCAAATCAGCAAAATCAGAAATCAAAGGGTGGAAATAACAACAGACACGAATTTCATAGAATCATTAGGTCTTACTTTGAAAGTCTATATGCCACAAAACTTGAAATCTAAATGAAACTGACAATTTTCTTGATAGATTACATTTACCAAAGTTGAATCAAGATCAGATAAATAAATTTAATAGTACTGTATCCCCTAAGGAAATAGAAGCAGTTATCAAAAGTCTTCCTTCCAAAAAAGCCTAGGGTAATTAAATCTTAAAACTAAAAGAAATAACTCTTTAAAGAGACTGGACCATATACAATTACAAAAACAAAAGAAAGCCATGTATTCATAGAATCAAATTGGTTGACATGTCAAAAGGTGGTCATCACTTCCACTTTTACCTCTGTATAACCTCCTGAAATCCCATCCTTGTACCCGTAATGGTTCCCTGATGGACACCAAACAGGCTAGAGCAGCGAGCAGAAGGACCTTCATCTTCTAGAATCCCCCTTCTTCTGGAGCAGAAAAGCAGAGTTGTGCAGCTGCTGTTGAATGCAGAACTGAAAATGCTCATGAAGCCTTTAAGTTTTCATCAAAAGAAATACGTGAGCCTGAGCCTGGTGCTAATGAACCAATTATTTTTTTTTTTCATGTTCTTTTTTTTTTTTTTAATTTCCAGAGAAATCTGGGTGGCAGTATTTGCATGTGTCTGGCACTGCTTTATTTTAAACAATGGGATTAAACTCAGTGGAGTGTAATGCTCCTGAACTCTTGACATTCAGAAACAACGTCAATGAACATCATACTCCACTAAATTTTAATCCATGGTCACAACAAGCTGGTTTGGTGACATTATACCAACAAAAGAGCACAGTCCATATGAGATGTCTCAAGAATGGCAATATCAACTGGTCTTATGACCAAGGTCTAAGTGCTACATGTCCATTCCCAGCTTACTGTGAAAAAAAATGTATAAATGGGTCTCATTCAAATTATTTTCCAAGTCTAATAAACTACTTTCTTGATTATAAAAAGCTTAAATTGAATATCAATAGCATAGCTTCAAGGCAAAAATATGTTCCACCGAAGAATATGTATTCATTTTGTTGTGATTTCTCTTACTGCGCATACAAGTGACCTTAAAATGCATGATTCCCACTCAGTTAAATCTTCACTGTGTACCCAATATTTTTTCTCTAATCACCACCTTTGAGGCCCATGACAGGCCTAGTCTGTTGCTCTCTCTGTCTCTCTGTCCCTCTCTTTCTCTCTCTCTCTGCATATGAATCATTATACAGCTCCATGTCTGCCTTCATGATCCCTGGCATGATGATAATTGATTAAACCTCTGACACTGTTATCAGACCAACAATTAACACTGTCTCTTACAATAGTTGCCTTGGTCATGGTGTTTCTTCACACAAAAATAAAACAGTGACTATAACAGCCACTGAACATCAAAAGATGAAGCTGTGCCAAAAGGAGGTCCTGCCCCAGCCACCACTAGTGCCCCAGCTGAGGAGAAGAAAGTGGAAACAAAGAAGGGAGAATCTGAGGAGTCTGATCTTGACATAGGCTTTGGTCTTTTCTACTAAACCTCATTTAGTAGAAATAAAAAGAACTCTACCAATCTCCTACCTAAGATTAGGAGGTTGGAAGGAAAGTAGAGGCATTTTAGTATTACTTAAATAAAGTAGGTGTCTGGACAATCTAAGCCTACAAAGCCCCATAACTGTTTGTCAAACAAGACATGGTCAGCCTTAAAACCAGATGTGGGAGCAACAGTAAATGGACTAGGAAGGTTGTATGTATGCATTTAATCATATGTGTGTATGTGTAACATAAATTATAGACAGATGATAAACAGATAATAGAAGATAGGCAGGGAGACAGATAGACTCATAGGTGATAAACAGATGGTGGATAGATGATAGATAGACAGATTTTAGGTAGATGATCACCTGATAGATGATAGATATCTGACAGATGTTTTACAGATGATAGGTGATATGTACACATTGATAGATGATAGATATATAGACAGACAGAAAGATAGTAATGATTTATAGATAGATAGATGATAGATAGATAGATAGATAGATAGATAGATAGATAGATAGATAGATAGATAATAGCTTGCTTTAACTGTATATAACCCAAAATTGTCTGGAGATGGAGTTTCAGTGAAGGACTGTATACACTAGTTTTGCCTTTGGGCATGTCTTGGTTGTTATGGGAAGACCTAGTCTGCTGTGGCAAAGCATCCATTCTTGTCACTCAGCTTTAAATTTGTTAGCCCGTGTTATACAGTGGGGGCATTGTTTTTCTACACACAATAAATCCACTTAAACTCTTTTAAAATATGGATATATTTTAGGAAGAATCCTAGGTTTGCCTGTGAGATTTTCAAGCTGTAACCCTTGTGAGCTACAAATACTACAACATTGGCAAAACTTGTCCATTGAGGAACGTTTTGTTTGATTTATTTTTAATCAACATGATACCTGAGTTGTTTGATTTATTTTTAATCAACATGATACCTGAGTCATCTGGAAAGAGGCAATCTCAACTTAGAAGAAGCCTCCATCAGACTGGTCTGTGGGAAAGCCTATGGGGCATTTTGTTGATTGGTGGTTGATGGGAGAGGTCACTAAGTTTTAAAAATGTATGATGGTATTTCTCTACATTTTTCAGCTCTAATAAGACAATCTTAGATCCCTATTGATGTTTAAATGGCATTCTATGGAAGTTTAACTGTGAGCAGAAAAAGTGACATTACTTACAAGTAGGCAAAATTAATAAACCTCTGGAGTGCTTATAAATTACTTTGCAAAGAATATGAGCATGGAAATACAACAGTTTTGAAGATCTCTGTACTGTTAAAAAGAAATTGTTCACATTAGGAATTAATTAGTATTTTCCCATAGTATATGAAAATATTTTATATGATATTATCAAACTTTTCCCCAATAATGCTGTCATGTCCACTAATAGGCCTGCTATCATGACTAAATCCTGTGAGTCAAATATGAATACCAATGAGGTCAAAGTGCATGGCATGTATTCTAGTCATAATGTGGGAAACAGAACTTCCCTGACTCTCAAAAAGCTAGCTCATGGAGAACATTCATTTATTATTAAAGGTGTGTAAACACCTAGTATTTCAATCTAACCTATATTATGACAAAATAATTTAGTGTACATGAACATGTAATATAGTTACCAATACTCAAAAATATCGCTCCTCAGACACAGATAATTAAAACATTTATAACTTGAAAGAAATACTGTTGTTGTAAAATTAGATTTCAATAAAACAATAGCCAATATGAATTCCATCTATTACAATATCCTGATAAAATTAAAAACTGATTCACCTGATAATGAAAATTACCAGTTATGGTATAACTGATATATTCTCATTATTAAATCTCTGTATTTAGAAACTTTAATTATTTCCACTTCATTTTTGTTCTTTTCACATGTCTTTTATTTATTCTCTCAGTTTTTTCACCAAGTACCGTTTCTTTACTAAAAAATCTCATTGAAAGAAAAAAATGGAAAATTTCAGAGAAGTTTGAAATTTTATTTTAGTTAAACTTTAATTTAGTTTTCAGTTGTGTGTGTGTGTGTGATATGTCCATGAGATATGAATATACATGAATTATCCTATGAAAATGACGGTAGAGTTTTCTTCATGAATTCCAAAGGAACTCACTTGATAGTCATGAAAAAATGGTGACTAAATGAGCCAAAGGTAGCTCAAGATAATTTGGCTATTTTAGAGCTGCAACAAACATTATAGCCTCCTGACAGTCAATTACTGCTGCATTTTCCTGTGAACTTCGGTTCAATTATCCCAGATCAGCCTTTGCTATTACTGTATTTTATGCTATAAAATGTTGTACAGGGTAGGTATATTGTGAGATTTCTGTCAGCATTGGTGTCTTTTATTTTTGGGTTGAACTTTAGTCCCACTAAAATTGGGTAGATAGTAAGAAATATATTTCTGGCCAGATATTCAGAAATCATTCTCACCTACTTTGAAGATTAGAATATTGTACAGCATGGAATTTAACTGGAACATTTGTGTGTGTGTGTGATGGGCAAGGTTTGAAAACTCAAAACCCAAGCTTTATTTCCTCCAGAAAATTATGTTTTCTACCTGTGGTAAGGTTTATATGTGATGTATTGGAACTTCCAATACATTCCAGCATTCAGCTTCACACATTCCCCAAATATCGCCAGATACTTGGGGACCAAGTGATTAAAAATCTGAGCCTGTAGAAACACTCAGATTTCTGCCACCAAATTCCCTGTAAACTAAAGGTGACTTCAAATGCCTTGTGTGGGATCCAACAACCACCTGTCACTCATTCTCCTTAAGCTGAGCAGCTGTGCAGACACTGATAGTGCTATTAGTCAACAGCTTTGAACATAAACAGCGAGAACACAGTCTGGCGCTAAGTCAATCTACATAAACCACACTAAGTTTCTCCTCGAGACCTAAGATCTTCCTACACTGGATTTTTTTTCTCATGTTTAGAGAACAGGGTTGAGTTATTATTGTGGAACTGGTCTAAATAAGCACCAGGCAGAGAGCATTTGGATGAACCCATTACACAAGTTCCTCTATTATACGCATGTGGACATCTTAATGGGGGGGAGTTGTGTTTTGTGGGATTTTCTAGAGGGCAAGGATCTTAATGTGATTTGCTAGAAGTCCACATTGCACGGTCCATTGCAAAATATACCCCATGAAGAAGATGCCCACTGGGAATGTCCAGGTTTTCCAGTTCAGTTACACTTTGTAACACTGGCAGCACATCCATCTTGGTGCTTTCTACATGCTGGGCATGAGAAGAGACTATGCCAAGGAACCAATCCAAATTTATAACACTGTCTTCCTTTTCTATTTTTTCTTTTCTTATCACTTGTCATGAATACAATGAAGCCATTGAACACTGTGTGACCCAGCTTGCACCTTCTCTGCCTAGCATATCCTGGTTGGCAATGAAGTGCTGAAGTTGAAGCTGTGATATTTACAGATGAGATTAGTTTGAAGAGAAATTTAACTGAAAATTGACATTTTATAGGCCATGCAAATACCAAAACTCCATGGTATAGCTCAGGAATATTTCTTTATTCTTCTGCCCCAATTAGTGAAATGGAGTAAAGAGCACAATGCTCTCTGCACATCCTTCTTAAATCCTTCACTGTGACACCTTGTGTTTATGTGTGATTCCTGAAATGAAATACACTAGATTCCTCATTTAGCATCAAGTTTCTGAATGCCCCAATGACCTTGATCCTCTTAAGCAGTTGTTCTGAACTTGCGGTTGTAACCCCTTTGGCAAACCTGTATCTCCAAAACTGTTTACACTATGATCCACAGCAGTATCAAAATTACAGTTATGAAGTGGCAACCAAAATAATTTTATGGTTGGGAGTCACCACAACATGAGGATCTATTTTAAATGGTCTCAGCATTAGGAGGGTTGAGAACCATTGTTCTTAAGAATATAAGAATACTAATACACAAAGTAGATAGACCTGTGTGCAAAAGATATTTTTACTTAGTATTTAGGAAGCTCTGAAAACCTAATACAAGGAGCATAAATTCATCAACATAGCCTGAGAGCATGTCTTAGTCACATGCCCTATTGCTGTGAAGAGACACCATGACCACTGAAACTCTTATGGAAGAAAACACTTAATTAAGAACTTATGCTTTTAGAAGTGGGGAACATGGTAGCACTCAGGCAGACATGACACTAGAGAGGTAGCTGGAAGTTTTACATTCAAATCCACAGGAGTCAGGAAGAGAGAGCTGCTGGGTGTGGGCCTGTTTGGGCTTCTGAAACCTCAGAGCCCACCCCAAGAGACATACTTTCTCCAAGAAGGCAACACCTACTTTAACAAAGCTGCATTTCCTAACCCTTCTCAATTAGTGCCACTCCCTAGCGCCTCAGCATTTAAAGAGAGAGGCCTATGGCGTCCGTTCCTATTCAAGGCACCACAGACCTTTATAGAATATTCTTTTTCAGTGACTCACCCCACAGTGAACATCCTGTACTAAATCAGGAATCAGATCCTCACTAATAGCAAAGTTTGTGGTCCAAAAAGCAAGCTGTCAGTATGACATTGGGACCTGGGTTTGATTCCCAGCACAAAAATGGTAACACATAACAACCTAGGAGTCTCTTTCCAGAATGTTCAACATGGTCTTCTGTCCTCTGCAGTGTCAAGGAACACACACATGTTGTGTACACATTTATATACAGAGCAGACACCCATAAACATAAAATAAATTACTTAACTGATTAATTAATTAAAATAAAATGATAACTTTCAAAATATTTTAGGGTCAAGAAGGAATCTAGAAGCAAATAGTAATCATAAAACACAATACTTAGAAGACAAGTAGCAATGCAGAAGAAAAACCTCACTTAAAATTCTTCAAAAGGATCCCATTTTAGCCTCAAAACTGCCAGTCAGGTTCAGCAGGAATGTGCACCGTCCCCTATCTGTTCTGGACACAAAATCTGTCAAAGCCAGTTCATTGAGATGTCTTGGCCAGAAACTTCAGAATGAACCAGAATGAGAGATAGGATTTAGTAAAAGGAGATTTTAAACATAGTTTTAAGCATGGCTGTTCACTGAAGGTGAAGCACTTAAGGAATAAGGCACTGTATACACAAACAAAACAGTAAGATGTGCACGAGGCTGATGATCCCGACATGAACTTTCTGAGATGGTAAACGAAAAACATGGATAAGGAATATGGTGGAAAATTTGGTAAGCATGACATGCTATAGGGTTAGACCAGTGTTTGTCTGCTTTTGGCTTCCATGGCACTGTATTGGACTTTAGAACGACAGTTTTCTGTGTAAATATTGATCATCTATTAAAAAGGAAATTATGTGCATGTTGCATCTTGGAAGACTTGTAGAAAGTGCATCTAAGTTTATAGTATTTCCCATACAAGTTACATTATTGACTTCCACAAATTATTCATTTTTAAGTGGAGAGTGTCACAAAATTCTTTCCTATCACCTCTAAGTTAAAAGCAATCTATGCTTTGCTTTAGAAGAGAGTTACTTTTCCTTATGCTATAAAGACTAACACAATGTCAATTATAGCTTTGTCACTTTTGATTATATATTTATATAATTATAAATAGAATTAATCTATTAAATACATGAGTCTCATAGACTAACATGAGAATTCTAGCATATTAAAATGTTAGTAGGCTCTGCTGCCCTGTCTGAACTCACCCAAACTGTTTCCTTATTGATCACACATGTCTGTGTGTGATAGTCTCAAGAGAGAGAAAATAAATACAAACAAAAACCATTGTTAGAATTCCTTAATATTTACAGTGATTTAAAATAATTTTATTTCTCAGTCAACGATTATTCTGAACATTTTCATAGGGATTTGTTTGTTGTGTGATGCACAATCTTATTACCTGTGAGCACCAAGTGTTGGCTATTCTTGTAATATGGAGTTCCTTGCTGGCTTCCTAAGCTCCTGTTTGTTGTGGAGATAACCATGGTTTTGTTTTGGTCCCAGGTGTGGGATGTATGACTGATTCAGATGGTCCACAGCAGCAGACTATTTGCCTCATGTGGGCTCTGAGAGGAGATGTTTGCCAGCTGCAGATGGTTTGAGTCTGAGGACTATGGAGAGAGAATAAATGCCAGAGTTCAGAGAGTAAATACAGGGGAAAGATGGCTGCTCCTGCTTCCCTCTTGCTCTCTTTGTTTGCTGTTGTGAAACAAAAAGGTGGAGATCTTCTGAAACAAGCACTGGAAAGGCTTCAAGCAACCCTATGATCCTAACCAGCAGGAAACAGCTAAGAAAGAAATGTACCCTCTCTCCCACTAACCCTTTCTCTCCCCTACCTGGTGTTGAGGTGATGGAAGGGATTGGGGTGGAGTAGGGAGAAAACGATATAAGAAATGTAAACAAAAGAGTTTTAAAAGCTAATACCAACGCCTGTTTCTGTGCTTTCTTCATTCTCTGCAGCGCATGGGATGGAAGAAAGAAGAGATATCTGGTAAGATACTGGGCAACTCAGGATAGAGCCTGTTAGGATGGGCCATGTGGTGCTGACCCATGTAAACATCTCACCCTCTGGACCCATCCCCATCTCCAGCACTTTCGTTCTGCTCAACCTAAGACTTCTGAAGTGAACAGAACACGTTAAATGGAGTCAAATTTTGGAAAACCGTGATTCCCAAATTTTGTTATTATTATTATTATTATTATTATTATTATTATTATTATTATTATTATTATTCATGATTTCCACATCTGCATGAGGTTTATTTTTTATTTTTCTGCAGGGGACTTCAAAACAATCAGCATCTCAATAAGAGAGCCTGTGAACTAACTTTTCTTCAGCATCCTTTCTTCACTTCGGATTCTTATTATATACCATGACATCAGCAGAACCTGCAGTCATTGGTTTATAATAACTGTCTTTCGGATATCATGAACTCATGGAGAAGATGACGCGGCCTCTTATTCCACACCTCTGTTCCACAGTCTTTTCCAGTGAGTGGATCTGCATCTGTGCCTTCCTCAGGCTTGTCTGGAAAGCCAGTGCCTCTGTTTGGGCCTTGCTGCGTACTTGGGCAATCTCTTCATTTGCGAGCTTGAGCTTTTCTTCTACATGGACTTTCAGCGCCTGATACCTCTGGCCTTCCTTTCCAATCTTCACTATATATTCCTCAACACACTTCTTCAGTGACTTTTCATTCTTGTGGTAGCCTTCAGTCACTTCCTTCTGCTTCTCGACGTGCATGGAAAGGTCAGAGAAGGATTTCTCCACAGGGCTCAGATCTGCAGTGAGCTGGTCTCTCTTCTTTAGGACCTTGTGGATTTTGTCTTCAGCCAGTTCCTTCTGTTTCTCAGCCTCCTCCATTGACTTGTACTGATCTTCTCAAACCCATCTACAATCTCTCCCATTTCCAAGTACTTTGCGCTGAGGTCTCCGCTCTAAATTCTCCTGTTGTGCTGCATCCAGCTCTTCCTGGCTGTGTTGCAGCACCTCTGCAATAGGCTCAATAGGAAGGAGACCTCTAGGTTCAAGGACATACGGGGGTGGGCCTGACACAGCAACATCCAGAGTGCTCAAGAAATCTAAATCCACAAGCTTGCCTTCCATCGGATTTCCCGAGCCAGGCTCCTTTTTATCCTGTGTACTATTTGTCACCAGGACCAGTGGCATTGGCCACATAGGGCTCTCTTTTAGGAGGGAATCAACTTTTAAATACAAAGACTGCTTCCTCCAGGCTGACTCCTTAAATGAGGAAGTTCCAAACTGCTCCAGATAATCCACTTCAAGGCCAGTACCTAGAACTTCTGTTGGGTCTCTGAAGCTCTCTTCCTTTGGGTCCAAGATAGGCTCTGGTCCCTGATGGAATGGTTCCAGTAGTGGCTCAATAGAAGGGGCCATCAGCTCATTGTCCAAGATAGGCTCTGGTTCCTGATGGGAAGGCTCCAGCACTGGCTCAATGGGAGGAGCAATCAGCTCATCTTTTTCTGTAAAAAGAAAAAGTGGTCATTTTGTAATCCAATATTGTCATCCAAAGCAAAAGGAATCTCAAGTTTGCTGGTCATTTTAGGGCTTAAGATGCTGTGTGTGTGTGGATCCCGAAGAGGTGTCTGAAAAGTCAACTTTGCTGCTTTAGCCTGGTTCTTGGGTGGTACATTTTCTGTCTGTGACAGACGAAGAACAGAGGATCTTCCAGTAAGTTCTTGTTGTGAAAACAGGAAGTCACAGCTTTCTGAATTCTTTTCACTGGGGACATTTTCGTCATTTAAGAGATGAAGACTCATGCGGCTGCTCTCCGCACAACTCGCTGATCCGGGCCGGGAGGTAGCTCCGGCCACGACCGCCACGCAGAACGCTAACATCCAGGCCAGGACTACCAGGGCTCCAGAGGTGGGGGCGGCGGCGTCCTCAAGCAGGGCGCACGGCTCCGGCCGGCGGGAGGGCACCGCTCCGGAGTCTGGCGGCCGCTGGAGCCCAGCTGCCCACGCGCAGGTCCCGCTTCGGCCCAGGGTCAGCCCTGTCCCCGTGGCCGGCTGCCCACCCGGAGTCCCTGCACCAGAGCTGGCCGCAGGGCGCCAGCGTCTCCTGCCACCCTCGCTGCCACAGTGCACTCAAATGCGCGCCGGGCTGTTTCTTATAATTTTATAAATTACATATTCAGAAACAACTTAAATGCCTTTTTTCCCCCCAGAGACAAGAAGAGTTGAGTTATAAACAACATTCTGGTTTTCTGCCTCAACGCTCTCTCCCTGCACCAAGATCAGACCAAGGAAACCATTCAAAGGTCCTTCGCAGCCCACGTGCATGCCACTTGCTTTAGATTCAGAAGTCTGGCTTCTGGTACCCTCTCTGAACCAGGTGTCAGGATTGCTTGATTACCTAAGGCAGCTTTCAGGGTGTTACAGTTCAACGTTGTAACATTAGCTGTAATCACATTCTGACTTACAGGAAATTGAAAATATGATCTATGAATTTTTTGCTCTTACGGAGAGACCTTAATTATAACAGAATGAGGTTCAGTATCCTATGACCACAGTGACTGATTTTGCCCCTGTCTAAACATTTTATTCTCTAACAAATTGTCTTCCTTTAATGTGACGAACTTTTAACATGAGTCCATAAAAATAGGTTGTATTTGTTCAATAAATGTGATGCATATATTTTTACTGTTTTCTATAAGTTTGTGTTAATAAGCAGCAATGCTTGTGTTATAGATAAGCAAAATTAGCAAACACTCTTCTGTTATATGGGAGAATGAGTAAAACCATGAGGTTTTAAGGAATAACAAAAAGGATTTTATTGAAAAAAATTTATTTGATATATGTGTGATTTTGCCATTTAATAATAACAAATTTGAATAAAAGATTAATATTTTTATTAATTGTTAATTTTTAAGTAGAGAATTAAATTATTGTGGTGGAGATGTGGCTCAGTGGTTAAGAGCATTTGCTCATCCTACAGAGGATCCAGGTTGGGCTCCTAGCACCCACATCAGAGCGCAGAGCCATCCGTAAGTTCAGTTCAGTTTCAGTGAATCCAGTGTCCTCTTATGGACTCCGTGAGCCCCAAGCACACACGTGATGCACAGACATACATAAGGTGAGACACGCCATCGTGTAAAATAAAACATAAGCAAATCTTTAAAAGAATATGTGATTATTGTGATTATACATTGCACTGTAAGGCAGACAGCACCTTCAGCATTTGTCAGTGTTGATGCTATTATAAATTTACGATTGTCAGTGCTGAGTAAACCACCTAACATACATGGACAGTATAAAATGCCTGAACATTTAAGGGCCAGTTCAGAAACTGTTGAATTTTAACATGAGTTGAGCTAATCCCAAACCAAAACTTATTGAATCATTTTTATTTGTTCTTTGAGAAGTTCTTGGAATTATATTGATTACATTTAATCCCAACCCCTTCCCTGCCTTAAATGAATATTTTTTTTTCAAAACTGAAACTCAATCTCAAAGAACTTTTTTTAAAAATAAGCATTTGAGCACAGTGCAATTTAAATATGTACTAATTTGATACACAGAAAAATATTAAAAGTTTTGTTTCCATATTAAACAATTGGTTTGCTTTCTAAAAGCATAAGATCAGGTATGTACAGCAACAATGCAATTCATGCATATGATAGCCTTGAATTTGGCCAAGGTATTTTGGGCTGCGTGCTGCCCCCGTATGGGTGGTGTGGTCAGAGCCAAGGCTGCAGTGGGCCACATGGTGCAATGTGCATATTACTATATCTATAATAATTATTATTACACAATTGTTATTATATCATCATCATTATAATGATACTGACCATGAGTCACAATATGTACCAAGCAAAAATAACATGTCAAAACCTTATCATCATTGAAATAGTAGTTATAAATTATCATGATTATATGTGATGCATACAGAATCTTGAAGGTATGATTCCCTGCATCTGTGGTGTGAAAAGGTAGATCTCAGAATTTAAGCATTTTAATACTGTTTCAGTTAGCTTGAACAGGCTCACTTCATGGACCACACAATTATTTCTTCTTCCTTCATCAATGCCACTATTTCATTAACAATCTCCTCAACATATTATAATTCAGTGATCAGTCATATTTAAGTTAAACGTAGATATTTGTCAGGCTGAAATGAGAATACTATAGTGTATATTTTCTCCATATAATTCATTAATTATCTGTCTATTCATTCTATGAGACTGAAGATTCCACCCATTGTCAGTTACTAGAAATCACAAACAAAAACAATGTTCTCATTGGAATTGAAGTATAAATTAAGTATGCTTGGGTATGTATATTTTAATTTGTTATTTTAATTACTGTAATTCCCATCTTTTATATTTCATCTAATCAGAATATCCTCATTAAATTCTTTTATTATTATTATTATTATTATTAATTACACTTTATTCACTTTGTATCCCCCCATAAGCCCCTCCCTCCTCCCCTCCCGATTCCACCCCACCTCCCCTTTCTTCATGCATGCTCCTCCCCACGTCCACTGATAGGGGAGGTCCTCCTCTCCTTCCTTCTGATCTTAGTCTATCAGATAATATCAGGAATGGCTGCATTGTCTTCTTCTGTGGCCTGGTAAGGCTGCTCCCCCATCAGGGGGAGGTGATCAAAGAGCAGGCCAATCAGTTTATGTCAAAGGCAGTCCCTCTTCCCATCACTATGTAACCCACTTGGACACTAAACTGCCATGGGCTACACCTGTGCAGGGGTTCCAGGTCATCTCCACAAATAGTCCTTGGTTGGAGTATGAGTCTCTGGGAAGTTCCCTGTGTTCAAATTTTCTTGTTCTGTTGCTCTCCTTGTGGAGTTCCTGTCCTCTCCAGCTCTTGCTATTTCCCACTTCTTACATAAAATTCCATTCACACTGCCTGCCACTTGGCCATAAGTCTTAGCTTCTGCTTTGATAGTCTGCAGGGCAGAGCCTTTCAGAGGCCCTCTGTGGCAGGTTCCTAGCTTGTTTCCTGCTTTCTTCTTCTTCTGATGTCCATCCTCTTTGCCTTTCAGGATAGGGATTAAGCATTTTAGTCAGGGCCCTCTCTCTTGATTAGTTTGTTTAGATGTACAGTTTTTAGTAGGTTTATCCTATATTATATGTCTATATGAGTGAGTATATACCATGTGTGTCTTTCTGCTTCTGGGACAACTGACTCAGGATGATCCTTTCCAGGTCCCACCATTTACCTGCAAATTTCATGATTTCCTTATTTTTCATTGCTGATTAATACTCCATTGTGTAGATGTACCACAATGTTTGCATCATTCTTCAATTGAGGGGCATCTGGGCTGTTTCCAGCTTCTGGCTATTACAAATAAAGCTGATACAAACATAGTTGAGCAAATGTCCTTATTGTATACTTGACCCTCTTTTGGATATTTGCCTAGGAGTGGTATGGCTGGGTCTTGAAGAAAAAGTGGGGAAGACCCTAGAACTCATTGGTTCAGGAGACAACTTCCCAAACAGAATACCAACAGCACAGGCTCTAAGAGCAACAATCAATAAATGGGACCTTATGAAACTGAAAAGCTTCTCTAAAGCAAAGGACACTGTCATCAAAACAAACGACTGCCTACAGATTGGGAAAGAATCTTCACCAAACCTCTATCTGACAGAGGCCTCATATCCCGTATATTTAAAGAACTAAAGAAGCTGAAAAGCAGCAAACCAAGTAATCCAATTGAAAAATGGGGACAGAGGTAAACAAAAAATTCTCTGTAGAGAAATATCGAATGGCAGAGAAACACTTAAAGAAATGCTCAGTGTCATTAGCCATCAGAGAGATGCAAATCAAAACAACCCTGAGATTTCACCTTACACCCATAAGAATGGCCAAGATCAAAAACTCAAGTGACAACACATACTGGAAAGGATGTGGAGAAAGGGGAACCCTCCTCCATTGATGGTGGGAATGTAAACTGGTACAACCAGTTTGGAAATCAATCTGGCGCTTTCTCAGACAACTAGGAATAGCGCTTCCTCAACACCCAGCTCTTTCTTATTTTTAAATAACAAATGATTCCAGTTACTGTTGAATATACATGCACAAATGTGGGACGCACTGTGGCCCCATTCTTAAAGAAATGTGACTATTCCTCCCTCAAGAGCTAGTAACTAGCAATCACTCCAGCTAGGGGTGGGCCCTCATGAGACTCTCCCCAACCCATTCTGAAATGTTAAATGTCTTCATCATGTGCTGCTTAATGATGTGAATGCTATTTTTGTATCTGAAATATTCTTTACTTCTGTGACTGGAATTCATCATTAGTTATATTTGAAAGCAATTTCCAGAACCTCAGTGTAACTAAAACCTATATTTTAACATTGAAAACATATTTTGTTTTCATAAACTGTGTTCTGATTACAGTTTCCCATCACCCATCTCATCCCAGATCTTCCCCACATCCCCACTTTCCTCTGATCTTACTTTGCTCATGCCATATCTAACTTCCAGGCCAAGCCTTGCTCTCACAACCCGTTCCCTTTCTCCAATCTGTCTGCTTCCTCTCCAATACCTACACTCACAGCAGGTCTCACAACCAGATCTTGGCCCAGACTATAGAGCCCAGCCTGCTGTGTCCATTTGAAATATACAGAAGAAGTCTACATATTCAGGTCTCATCATAAAAACACAAGCAATATGAAAGATCAAGACATGATATCCTCCTGAAAATTCACTAGTTCTATAGAAATATTATTCAAAAAAAGTTATCTAGATGAACCCCACAGCCCAGAACCCCACAGAACTGAAAAGAAAATCATTAAATAATATATGTATATATTTAGGAAATGTATTAATTATATATTAAAGGAAAAGAAGCCATGAATTTGAAAGATGACTGGGGGGGGGAGGTCATGTGAAATTTCATAGGTAGAAAATAAAAAGGAAATAATATAATTATAACCTCAAAAAATTAAAAGTATTTTTAAAAGAATAGTTATGTACTTCATCAAAGAAGTCAAGGAATTTCAAAAATGACACAAACATCTTTTTTTATTTTTATTTTTATTTTTAGTTACATTTTATTAACTCTGTATCCCAGCTATATCCCGCTCCCTCATTTCCTCCCAATCCCACTCTCCCTCCCTCATCTCCTCCCTACCCCTTTCCTGATAGGGGAGGACCTCCTCCCCTTTCATCTGACACTATTTTATCAGGTATCTTCAGGACTGGCTTGCTTGATTTATTGCTTTTTAACTTCTTTAGTTCTTTATATATTCTGGATATCATCCCTCTGTCAGATATAGGGTTGGTGAAGATCCTTTCTCAGTCTGTAGGCTGTTGTTTTGTTCTGATGAGAATGTCTTTTGCTTTATAGAAGCTTTTCAGTTTTATGAGAGGTCCCATTTACTGATTGTTGCTCTTAGAGCCTGTGCTATTGGTGTACTGTTCAGGAAGTTGTCTCCTGTGCCAATGAGTTCTAGGCTCTTCCCTACTTTTTCTTCTATCCAATTTAGAATATCTGGTTTTATGTTGAGGTCTTTGATCCACTTTGATCCACTTGGACTTTAGTTTGACACAAACATCTTAATGAGCTTAAAGAGAATAAGTGCCTGAATAGTACCTTGGTAAACACACACACACATTAAAAAAAAAAAAAAAAAAAAAAACACTAGTTGGATCAAATGACAAATACAATCCAAAATTTGATAACAGAATACAATAAAGAGATAGAAATATTGAAGAGACCTCAAGCTGAAATGAAAATGGAGTGGAAAAACTCAATAACCCAGCTAAAAGACTCAGGATAGCTCTACAAATAGAATGGATCAAGCATAAGATAGGGATACTAAGACTCAAGAATAAACTAGAAAAATTAAGACACACAAGTGAAGGACTTGAAAAAACAAGCATGTGAAAGGAAAATGCAGGAACTATGGGATATCATAAAAATAGCAAATAGTCAAATAATAGGCATTGATGCAGGAGAAGAATACTAAGTCAATGATATTGGCAAGATCATCTGAACAAAAAATTATAAACTTCAGAATAAAATGACAACATATATATAATGGACATACAGATATCTACATAATATTACACCCAAAGACCAAAGAATATACATTCTCCTCAGCAATCCACAGAAATATCTGTAAAATAGACAGCATACTAGGACATAAAATAGTCATAAAAATTCAGAAAAATTGAAATATGTGTGTATTCTTTAATAATAATAATAAAGCTTAAAATCAATGACAACAAATTTCTAAGGGGTACACCAACTCAAAGAGGTTAAGCAACACAGAGACACTAACCACACAAACACAATTTGGAAAGGATTACCACTTCTATTTCAAGGTATATTACAGAGATGGAGTGATAAAACAGTCTGATACTGGAACAAAACAAAGAGGTAAACCAAAGGACCAAAATAGAAAACCCAAATATGAGTCCACATAACTTTAGCCATCAGATACATCAGACAAAGATACTGAAAACATATATTAGAGCAAAGACAGTAACTTTCACAAATGGTGGTAGGAAAACTGATGTTCACATGTAGAAGAATGAGATAGGAGAGTTTCAGTTACAAAAAGGAGGACAATACAGAAGATGAGGGAAGGAGGAATGATAAAAAACACTGAAGCTGTCTAAAAAAAAGCCATAGGAAGTCATATTATTTTATATTTACCCAAATTGTGTGTGTGTGTGCGTGTGTGTGTGTGTGTGTGTGTGTGTGTGTGCATGTGTGTGTTTCCTGTGTGTGTGTCTCTGGGTGTGAGTGTGTGCTTTAAATTAAGTTATGCCACTTGCTTGATGTTTTCCCTCAAGAACTATAGGCTATATATTCTATAGACTTACATATTCTGGATATTAGCCCTCTGTCAGATGTAGGGTTGTTGAAGAACCTTTCCCAGTCTGTAGGCTGTTGTTTTGTTCTGCTGACAGTGTCCTTAGCTTTATAGAAGCTTTTTAGTTTCATGAGGTCCCATTTATTGATTGTTGCTCTTAGAGCCTTTGCTGTTGGTGTTCTGTTCAGGAAGTTCTCTCCTGTGCCAATGAGTTCAAGCCTCTTCCCCACTTTTCCTTCTAATAGGTTAGTGTGTCTGGTTTTATGTTCGGACATTTGCACAACCATGTTCGTAGCAGCTTTTTTCGTAATAGCCAGAATCTGGAAACAACCCAGATGTCCCTCCACTGAGGAATGTACAGAAGTTGTGGTACATTTACACAATGGAATATTACTCAGCAATTTTAAACAAGGAAATCATGAAATTTGCAGGCAAACGGATAGACCTAGAAAAGATCATCCTGAGTGAAGTAAAACAGAAGGAGAAATGGTATATACAAATGGTATATACTCGCTTATAAGTGCATATTAGACATATAGTATAGGATAAACACAAAAATCTGTACTCCTAAAGAAGCTAAGTAAGAAAGAGGACCCTGGGAAAGATGCTCATTCCCTCATTCAAAAGGGCAAATGGGATAGACATTGGAAGCAGGAGAAAACAGGGAACAGCACATAAACCTACCACAGAGGGCCTCTGAAAGACTCTGCTGAGCAGGGTTTTGAAGCAGATGCTGAGATTCATAGCCAAACTTTTGGCAGAGTGCAGGGAATCTTAAGAAAGAAGGAAGAGATAGAAAGACCTGGAGAGAACAGGATCTCCAAATGGAGACCAAAAGAGCTAAAATCATCATCATCATCGTCATCATCATCATCATCATCATCATCATCATCATCATCATCATCTGGGCCCAGGGGAGCCAGCAGAGACCAATGCAACAACCAAGGACCTTGCAGGGAGAGGACCTAGATCCCCTACACAGACATAGCCCATGGCAGCTCAGTCACCAAGTGAGTTCCCTAGTGAGGGGAGCAGGGGCTGCCTCTGACAGGAACTCAGTATCTGGCACTTTGATCACCTTCTCTTGCGGGGGTACAGGCTTGCTAGGCCACAGAGGAAAACAATGCAGTCAGTCCTGATGAGACCTGATAGGCTAGAGTCAGATAGAAGGGGAGGAGAACCTCCACTATCAGTGGACTAGGAGAAGGCCATAGGGGGAGAAGAGAGAGAAATGGTGGCACTGGGAGGAGACAAGAGAGGGGGCTATAGCTGGGAAACAAAATGAATAAAGTATAATAAATAATAAAAAAGTTAAAAAAAAGAATAGTAAATTGAATAGGTAAGTGGGAAAAGTTAGTTATTGTTCACATAAATTTAATTTAAACTAAATTATTATAAAAGTATTAATTTTAAGAACAAATAAAATAATTATCTGGCCAGACAGAGTGGTATACATCCATAATCTCAGACACTCCTGTCTGTGGCAAGCAGGTTGTCATAAATTTCAGGCCAACTTTGGCCTATATAACATATACCAAGCAAACCAAGAACACATAGAAAGATCCTTTCAAATACTAAAGGAATAATGAGTAAAAAATAAATGAATAAATAATGGAGAAAGAAAAAGAAATAACAATAATAATAAAAAGACAGTTACTAATCATCTAAGCATTTCAAATATAAAAATATCTGCATTAAAATGTATAAGAATATTACTGAGCACTGAGCACTGAGACAGTAAAGAAGCTTCCAGGCTGCTGTCACACTTGCCGTTCTTAGCTGCATCCTTGCTGGTCATATATAATTCTTCAGAAAGCCATGATCCACCACACCACAGTCATCCCGGAAGAGGCATGATTGAACTATAATCTCTGTGCCTGCTTGAAGCTTTTGGGTTTTTTTTAATTTTATTTTTTTCTTATCAGTTACATTTTATTAACTCTGTATCCCAGCTGTGTCCCGCTCCCTCATTCCCTCCCAATCCCACCCTCCCTCCCTCGTCTCCACCGTGCCCCTTTCCAAGGCCACTGATGGGGGGGACCTCCTCCCCATTCATCTGATCCTGTTTTATCAGGTATCTTCAGGACTGGCTGCAATGCCCTCCTCTGTGGCCTAATAGGACTGCTCCTCCCTTGGGGGGTGTGGAGGTCAAAGAGCCAGTCATTGAGTTCCTGTTAGAAATAGGTTATATCCATACATGGTCCTTAGTTGAATGTCAGTCTCTGAAAAGACCCTGTGCCCAAATATATTTGGTCCTTGTGGAGCTACTATCCTTTCCCCATCATACTAACTCCCCTTCTTTGATATGATTCCCTGTACTCTGTCGAAGGTTTGGTCATGAGTATCTGCTTTGAAAACACTGCTAGTTAGCGTCTTTCAGATGCGCTCAGTAGACTCCTGTCGTACGTTCAATGCACATCCCATTTGTCTTTCTAAATGAGGATTGATCATCTTACCCATGTCCGCTCTCTGGATTTTAGCCCTCTGTCAGATAAAGGGTTAGTGAAGATTCTTTCCCAATCTGTAGGCAGTCATTTTGTTTTGATGACGGTGTCCTTTGATTTACAGAAGCTTTTCAGTTTCGTGAGGTCCCATTTATTGATTGTTGCTCTTAGAGCCTGCGCTGTTGGTGTTCTGTTCAGGAACTTGTCTCCTGTGCCAATGAGTTCAAGGTTGTTCCCCACTTTTTCTTCTAACAGATTTAGAGTATCTGGTTTTATGTTGAGGTCTTTGATCCACTTGGACTTTAGTTTTGTGCAGGGTGATGAAAATGGATCTATTTTCATTTTTCTGCATGTAGAGATCCAGCTGGACTAGCACCATTTGTTGAAGATGCTGTCTTTTTTTCTATGGAATGGTTTTGGTTTCTTTGTCAAAAATCAAGTATTCATAGGTATGTGGGTTTATTTCTGGGTTTTCTATGCAGTTCCATTGATCCTCCTTTCTGTTTTTATGCAAATACCACGAAGTTTTTATTACTATTGCTCTGTAGTACAACTTGAGATCAGGGATGGAGATACCTCCAGATGATCTGTTGTTGTACAGGATTGTTTTGGAGATTCTGGGTTTTTTGTTTCTCCATATGAAGCTGAGAATCTTTTTTTCAAGGTCTGTAAAGAATTGAGTTGGTATTTTGATGGGGATTGCATTGAATCTGTAGATTGCTTTTGGCAGGATGGCCATTTTCACAATGTTAATCCTACCAATCCATGAGCACGGGAGATCTTTCCATCTTCTGAGATCTTCTTCAATTTCTTTCTTCAGAGACTTGAAGTTTTTCTCAAACAGGTCTATCACTTGCTTGCTTAGTGTCACCCCAAGGTACTTTATGTTATTAGTGGCCATTGTGAAGGGTGTTGTTTCCCTAATTTCTTTCTCGGCCCTTTTGTCTTTGGTATAGAGGAGGGCTTCCGATTTTTTTGAGTTGATTTTGTATCCTGCCACTTTGCTGAAGGTGTTTATCAGCTGGAGGAGTTCTCTGGTTAAATTTTTGTGGTCGCTCATGTATGCTATCCTATCATCTGCAAATAGTGACACTTTGACCTCTTCCTTTCCGATTTGTATCCCCTTGATCTCCTTTAGTTGTCTTATTGCTCTGGCTAGGACTTCAAGAACTATGTTGAAGAGGTATGGAGAGAGTGGGCAGCCTTGTCTTGTCCCTGATTTCAGTGGGATTGATTTAAGTTTCTCTCCATTGAGTTTGATGTTGGCTATAGGCTTGCTGTGTATTGCCTTTACTATGTTTAGATATGTGCCTTGTATCCCTGATCTCTCCAAGACTTTGAACATAAATAGATGTTGGACTTTGTCAAATGCTTTTTCAACATCTAAGGAGATGATCATGTGGTTTTTCTCCTTCAGTCTGTTTATGTGGTGGATTACATTGATGGATTTCCATATGTTGAACCACCCTTGCATGCTTGGGATAAAGCCTACTTGGTCATCGTGGATGATATCTTTGATGTGTTCTTGGATTCGGTTTGCAAGTATTTTATTGAGTATTTTTGTGTCAATGTTCATAAGAGAGATAGGTCTGAAGTTCTCTCTTTTTGTTGGTTCTTTGTGTGGTTTAGGTATCAGGGTGACTGTTGCTTCATAAAATGAGTTTTGTAATATACCTTCTGTTTCTATTTTGTGGAATAGTTTGAGGAGAATTGATGTTAGTACTTCTTTGAAGGTCTGGTAGAATTCCGCACTGAAACCATCTGGCCCAGGGCTTTTTTTGGAGGGGAGACTGTGAATGACTGCTTCAATTTCCTTGGGGGATATAGGGCTATTCAGTCTTTCTACCTGATCTTGACTTAATGTTGGAAGATGGAATCTATCAAGAAAATTGTCCATTTCATTTACGTTTTCAAACTTTGTGGCATATAGGCTTTTGTAGTATGACCTAATGATTGTTTGAATTTCCTCAGTGTCTGTAGTTATATCACCCTTTTCATTTCTGATTTTGCTGATTTGGATAGATTCTCTCTGCTTTTTAGTTAGTTTGGCTAAGGGTTTGTCTATCTTGCTGATTTTCTCAAAGAACCAGCTTTTTGTTTCGTTGATTCTTTGAATAGTTTTATTTGTTTCTAACTGATTGATTTCAGCCCTGAGTTTGATTATTTCCAGCCGTCTGCTCCTCTTGGGTGTATCTGCTTCTTTTTTTCTAGGGTTTTCAGTTGGGCCATTAAATTGTTTGTATGTGATGTTATGAATTTCTTCTTGCAGGCACTTAGTGCTATAAATTTTCCTCTGAGCACTGCTTTCAATGTGTCCCATAAATTTGGGTATGTTGTGCCTTCATTTTCATTGAATTCTAGGAAGTCTTTAATTTCTTTCTTTATTTCTTCCTTAACCCAGCTGTCATTGAGTAGCAAGTTTTTCAGTTTCCATGTGCGTGTCGGCTTTTTGTTCAGTCTCCTGGTCACTGGAGAGTGTTGTCCAGCTTCTCAGACACAGTGTTCTCCTGGCGCCGCCATCTTGGCCCCCCTGAAGCTTTTATATAATGCTTGTACCTTGTATTCAATCACAATCCCTGGGTCCTTTTCTGAGCTTATGGTCAACAACTAACCCAGACTTCTGCCAAGACTGTTAGCTTGTCTGGCTTTCAAACATTCCAAAATTAAAATACTTGCAGAAAAAGAAAGATCAGAATATTTTTAGAAATTATAATATGAAAAATAATAGGAAAACACTAAATAACACCCTCAATTTAAAAGGAAAAGAAAAGAAAACAAAATAACAAGAAATGTCAATTAGACATCCAGTGTCTAATTGCATATGAATTATGATCTTTCTTGCTAGTTAAAAGGGAGAAAGAGAGCTGAGCCCCAGAATCCATCACTCTCTGCTTCTTAGCTGCAAACATAATGTGACTCGCTGCCTTATGCCCCTGCTGACTCAGCTGGAGTTGTGCTCAGCACCAGGCTTTCCCTGCCCTGACTGACTGCCATTTGGTGGAACAGTTTGGGAAGCATGAGGAGGTATAGCCTTGTTGGAGGAGGTGTATCACTAGAGGCAGCCATTGGGTTTCAAAGGACTCTTCCATTCTCAGTTAGCTCTCAGCCTCCTGCTTGAGGATCAAGGTGTGATCTCTCAGCTGCTGCTTTAGCCTAATGTCACCTTGCCTTTCCTGTACCTTCATGCATGTTAATCCTATGGAACCAAAAGCCCAGTTAAACTGTCTTTTATAAGTTGATGTAGTCATGGTGTTTTACCACAGCAATAAAAATGTACCTAAGACAGAAATTGGTAACAGGTTATTGCTATTAAAGCCATGACCACATGGTTTAAGAGACAAGGAGCATTAGGAAATTTAATTTTAGAGCAAAGGCTTTTGCTGCAATAGATAAGAAGATTAATGAGAGGCCTGAGCCAAAATGGAATGTGTGAGGGGTGCCCATGAGAGACCAAAGGATAAAGTAGCAGCTATCATTAAAACCTAGAGTAGGTGCAGTAAAAAGTTAGTAATGCCCTGAGGGGAGAGCTACCTCACTGCATTCTTTCCCCACCCACTAGAGATACGGTTGCTAGGAAACTGGACCCTCCCCCTAGGGAGGGACACCTGGTCATGGTCAATGGTCTGGGAACCTTCCTATAGCCAATCGATTCAAAATATAGCATCTTGACCAATAGATGCTTGCCAGGCAGGAATTGCCCCTGCCTTGGGTATGCTAGGAGGGACCAGAATCTATAAATCACCCAACTAACCTGGGCATGCGCACTCAGCCCCCACCGCCTTGGCGGTGGGGCTGTGTAGGCCCAAGCTGCAGCTTGTAATTTACAATAAAAAGACCCTCATGTGTTTTGCAACGGAGTTGATTCCTGTAGATCTTTTGGGGGCTCGCGAACTGGGTATAGCACCCACAGGGCAAGACCCATCCAACTAAGCTTCCAATTTGTGAAAGAAAAAGCCCTAAAATATTTTCATCTTCTAAAAAGCAACAGCAAATCAAAGTTGCGATAAATATGATTGAAGGCTGTCAGCGTTCACCCCAAGTTAACAGTTAAATTGATTGTATCATCCAAATGGTTCTGGATTTAGAGCCATGAAGGATACTCAAACAAAGGGATTGTAGAATTTTTTCCTCCATTAAAGAGAACCCTTGAGGCCAGGAAGTGTATATGTTATGGTGGTTCTTGCATGAAGGCCTTGAGAGGGCAAGAGGACCTAAAAGGCCATTGTATAAAGCAGTAAAAATAAAAGTCAGGATTGTATTGGAGACTCCAAGATGCTGTAAGTGCCAAAGCCCTGAAATACTTTTCAATGAGAGCTCCTTATAGCAGTTGATGTAGGGGGAGATGATTCATGAGCCATAAGAATATTATTAACACTGTGAAAGACTATGGGGACTTTTAAAGTTGGACTAAATGCATTCTGCATTATGATATGACTATGAGCTTTATGGAGGTCATCAAGTAGAATGAGGTGGTTTGAATGCAAATGGCGACATAGACTCATATTTGAATACTTAGTGCCCAGTTGATGGAATTCTTTAGGAAGGATTAGAACCTGTGGCCATGTTGGAGAAGATGTGTCACTAAGGAAAAACTTTGAGGTTTCAAAAGACTATGCCACTCACAGCGTGTTCTCTGTATCCTGTTTATGGATCAAGATGTGAGATTTCAGCTAATATTTTAATCACCTCTTATCATGACTTTGTTCCTCTATTAGAGACTCAAAATGCCTCAAATTGTAAGCCTAATTAAGCTCTTTTCTCTATAAGTTGTATTCATTGTAGTGTCTTATTACAGCAATTGGAAAGTGATTATACCTTTCTTATGTTGTCTTCTCTCGAGTCATAACAAGATAGTAATTTACACAGAAAACTGATACTCAGGAGCAGTCTTTGCCAGGGTAAACCTGACTGGATCACTTTTAGACTTTTGCAGGAGAAGTATATAACAGTTTAGAGGTGCAGGTAGGAAGATTTGGAAGTCAGTAAGTGGAGCTAAACAGGCTATTTAGGAGGAGTTTGGAAGACTAGAAGCCAAGAGAAATAGTGAAGACCTGACTCACAAGGTCTGAGAGAGAAACAAGGATTCTATTAAGAACTAGCCTAGAGACCACTCATACTACAGTCTCAAAAATAAGCTGGCTGCATTCTGCCCTGTTCTGAGAATTTCCATGAGGCTGATCTCAAAAGTTATTGGATGAGTTATTTGGAAAAAAAAAATCAAGAATGGACAACATCCAGGCAGAATGACTGCTCACTGTCCTTAAAGTTTCTACAGTTAAAGCAGAGAGGTGTTAAAAAAGTGCAGTTTATTGAAGAAGGAAGCTCAAGGGAGGTTAAAATGCAGATGAAGTGGGAATGTTGCTGTAACTGGCACCATGGGGGGAAAAAATCTCACACTCTTCACTGGGACAGTAGAAAAGCCATCTTGAGAACAATACCACCCAACCTCTCAATTTGTGAACAAATTCATTTGACAGGAGAGATTGGATAACCAATGGAGCAGAAGGATTTGCTTCAAAGAGGAGAGGCAGAGTGAGCATTGTGGTTAAACATGATATATTTGTGTGTCAAGTAAGCAAGGGTGGGCTTGTGATTGTTAATCTTCCTTTTCAATTTGACTGGATTTAACACCACCTAGGGGACAGAACTCTGGGCATCTCAGTGAGAGCCTTTTCAAAGAGGTGTACCTGACAACACACAATCCCATCATTATTCCATGGGCTGAGGTCCTACACTACATGGAAAATGGGAAGAGAAGAACGTAAGCTGATCAAAGCAGTCATCTGTCTTTGTTCCCTGATTGTGAATACAGCTAAAGACAGAGGTGCTACTGTGCTTTCCTTACCATGGAGGACCATTTCTTCAAGTTGTGAGTCAGAAGAAACCCTTTCTTAAGTTTGATCTTGCTAGGTGTTTGCTTATAACAATGAGACAGTAACAAACATAATAGTGACTAAATAAATCAAGTGGCAGAGTCCAATGTATCTTATGTCTTTTTTACATTGTAAAAAAAAAAAAAAAAAAAGTTGTGTTCTCAAAGTAGTTATAAGAAGTAAATTTTCTCATAAAGTTCCTGAACTAACATGCTTTCATTCTTCAACAAGATTTCACTTTCAGCAGTCAAATATTGATGAAAGGAATTTACTGTAACCCGTGTTTTTCACCCACACCCTTGTTCCCATAAATAAGGCCTTTGAGTCTTAAATATATTTACAAAAGCCTAAGCCAATATAGTTAGACATGTTCCCTGACTGACTCAAAGCTAATACCCTCTTCATTCTATTCTAAGTTCTGCAATGTTGCTGGTTACCTCTGCTCAGGTTTCATGCATCTGTCCTCTTAGTGTCCTGGGACAAATTCCCTGTTTGCTTCACTCTATCCCAGCACTCACTCTCTTACTGGAACTCCTCCTCCTACTTCCTGCCTCAGCTATAGGCCAATCAGTTCTTTATTGACAGGTAAAGAATCCATACAGTATGCACGAGATTATATAACGAGTAAATATAAAGTACGACAAAACACTTACATATCATAATGTCCAGCATTAGATTGGAATAGTAAAAAAAAAAAAGTGATTAAGATGACTCAAAATACAAAATGACCTTTCACAATTACATGACTACACTTGAGCCTTTAAATTAAAATAAAGCTCATAGAGCATTAAATAACCAGAAAATCTGTCTAGATGTCTGTGTATGTGTAGCATATTTGTATAGCATGCATATGTGCATGTTGTCAGTCACCAGTAAACGTTTTTTTTCCTTTTTTAAATTTTTTTATTATTACAATTTATTCACTTTGCATCCTAGCTGTAAACCAGTAATCTTATAGAAAAACAAAACACAATATTATCTGAAATTTTGTTTTCTTGTTTCCAATATTTTGTACTTTTCTGTACTCTAAAGCTCCTTTAAGGTGAGAATATGTTCACTCTATAATGAAAATATTTTAATTTCTACCTATTCATTTCATATAGTTTTTCATTATTTTAAAACAGATGATACCTCAACAAAATTTGGAAGTTGCTAGAGGTTGACGGGTTCTAACTACAGATATGTTTTGGTTTGGGTCCTGGAATATTTTTAACCTGCTTCTTTATCAGTAGTGTAATATAAAGAAATTTATATAAAACTCTAGATACCTAGCTTTTTAGAAAAATTCAGTTTTATTACATATCCTCAGTTTCCCCAAAACAGTGAGATCTGGAGATGAGTGGTGGCTGGCTCATTCTAATGACTATTACTAAAATCTCTGAGTCAAGCTGTTCCTTCTCTGATCCTCAGAAACAGTAGCCTTCAGTACACTGAAAATGTGATGTAATGTAAACATCAGCATCATTTCCATGGCTCATGCCACTCCCAGCCCCCGCCTCCTGAACTCGCTGTTTGACAGCACAGTCAAGCTTGCACTTGAGTATGGAAATGTAACCTATCCACATGACTCACAAGCTGCTCTTCCATCTGCCTGTTTCCTCCAAATCGGTATCCATTTCATATGAGCAACATAACCATTTCCAAACTGTACTGTCTACTGTCACAGATTGATTCTGTCACTCATTTTCTGTGTTACTAACACTTTTTTCTTTTTTTTAATTCATTTTACATCCTTGTTGTAGCCTCACCTCTCCTCCCTTTCCAGTCCTACCATCATTTTCTTCTCCTCCTTCCTCCCATTTTCCTCAAAAAAGGGGACCTCCTTTTCCCATCCAGCCCAGCTTATCAAGTGACATCAGGATTGAGCATGTCCTCTTCCCCTGTGGCCTGGCAAGGCAGTCTCACGAGGGGAAAGTGATAAAAAAGCTAGCAAATGAGTTCCTGCCCAATGCTGTCCCCACTTCTCTTATTAGAGGACCCACACAATGCCTAAGCTACCCATCTGCTACATCTTTGTAGGGTGCTTAGTCCAGTTCATGCATGTTCCTTGGTTGATGCTTCCATATCAGCAAGCCCCTCTGGGCCATGGTTAGTTGGCTCTGTTGGTCTTCTTGTGGAGCTCCTGTCACCTCCAGGTTCTTCTCTTCCCTCCTACTTTTCCATGAGACTCCCTACGTATAGCACAGTGTTTGGCTGCGAGTCTCCGCATCTGCTTTGAGGTGCTGCTGAGTAGGGCCCCGCAGAGAACAACTCTGTCAGGCTCCTGTCTGCAAGCTTAGTATCATTTATAGTGTCAGGTGTTGGCACTCACAGATAAAGTGGGCATTTGATTGGACCAGGCATTGTTTAGGCATCCTTCAGATGATGCTTGTTATACACTTTCCCAGGGCTAGGGCATTTGCTGTCCTACGTCAGGTAGGATACAATCTTGTTTTAACATCTTTAGTTTCTTTTTTTAGATATCATCGCTTTGGTCATCATTCACAGTCAGCTGTTGATTAGCAGCTTCTAGAAATAGGAAAAAAAGAGAGACTCTCATCTCTCTCATCAGTCCTAAGCCCCATTGCCCATATCTTAGAATGATTCGGTGACATTTTCCTTCATCTGATATGTTTAGATTGTATCTCAAAAATTTTTATTTTATTTTTTTATTTTTCTTGTTGATAATATAAAAACATAATATAGTCAAGATATAGAAAAGAAATTTCTGTAGTAATTCAGTGATGTTCTCTAAATATATGAATATTTAAAAAGAAAAGAAGATACCTGATAAGCTAGGGTCAGATGGAAGGGGAGGAGGACCTCCCCTATCAAAGGACATGGAAAGGGGCAGGGATGAGATGAGGGAGGGAAGGTGGGATTGGGCGGAAATGAGGGAGGGGTCTAGGGCTGGGATACAAAGTAAATAACCTGTGATTAATACAAAAAAATAAAAATTATAAAAGAAGTTATGTCATTAAAAAAAGTAATACAATTCTCTAAGTAATAGTTGAGTGCTCTGCCTTAACCAAGACATTTATACCATTCCCTGTAAGGTCCATGGAACCTTGCAGAAAAGGGAATGAAAAGAATGTAAGAGTTTTCAGGTAAGGAAAAGAGAAATGAAATGTCATCTTCTGGTTAATACACAGCACTGCAAACATACAGTCTCATAGGGATATCATTGTCTTCACTTGTCTACCATTAGTGACCCAACTTTTCAATCAATAGTTTCAATCTAATGGCCACAGAGATGGTCCTGATCAAATCAGCCACAAAACAAAACCAAAGTAATGAATCTGGGCAAGAAACAGATAGGGAGGAAGCAGGTAGATTGATACGGTGGTGTTTAACTAATTTATTTGTATTGTTGACTTCAGTGTTTAGAAGAAGGATCTGCCCCAGACAATACTGTAACAAATTATTTTAGATTTTGATATGAGCTTGGGAAAATGTTTCCATTCTTTCATTGCATTTTCAAATCAAAATAATAACAAGCAATTACAATTTATGGTTGCAAGGAGGTAAGGAACTATGAGAGCTTTCCTTTATTATGGTTTCTTCCTAAGCACAAATCACTATAATTGCTTCTGTAATAAACACAAATATGACTCAGCAGTCTTATCACCTATTGTTTTGGCTACAAAGATTTAATGTGTAGTGCTGGGAGAATCATAAATACCTATGGAACTCACTCAGGAAATGATAACACAAAATAGTCTTTCACTGCCTATGCCAAGGGCCTTTTGATCACCTCACCCTGAGGGGGGAGCAGCCTTACCAGGCCACAGAGGAAGACAATGCAGCCACTCCTCATGAGACCTGATAGACTAGGATCAGAGGGAAGGGGAGGAGGACCTCCCTAATCAGTGCACTGGGGAAGGGGCACAGGTGGGGAAGAGGGAGGGAGCTACAGGGGGATACAAAGTGAATAAACTGTAATAAATAAAAAAAAATTAGGACAGGGGCAAGATGGCAGCGCCGGGAGGACTCTCATTCTGAGCAGCAGCACAGCAGGATCGGCACAGTGACCAGCAATCAGAACTCGCGGTCATAAAATACAAGTGATTATGTTTCCCAGGTGAGAGGATAACCCACAGTGGGGGATTCAATCAGCTTTAACTAACCCAGCTAAACCACAGAAGAGATCTCGGTTCCTCCAGGCGCTTGGTCACCAGCCCAGAGCCACACGCCAGCGTGATCTGGTTACTGTCCCAGACTGAACTGTGGGCCCACAACATCACAGACTGGATTTTCCAGTCGAGAGATAACCCCACGGTGCAGGAAACGATTGGGACCAACCTTAGGTCACCCAGACATCCCCTGGAAAAGACTCAGGATGCGCGGGCGCCCCAGGAGCCAGCCCAGAGCCAGAGCCGGAGACTCAGACGCCTGTACAGAGCCCTGCCTGCGCACCTGATTCAGATTCAGATAGAACTGGGGGCCCCAGGGCACCAGAGACTGAGTTTCACTGTCAGGTGCAAACCCACAGGGAGGGAAACAGCTGGTCTGATCTCAGAGCACTCAGCTGATACCACCACCCTGAAAAGGTCTCGGAAAAATTACCCAGGTTAGGCAGACGCCCAGGCTCCCAAAGGCCAGAAAGGCGGAGCCACAGGCGGGAATCTGTGCCTGTGGGTTCTACTCACCACCCCAGACAGAATGGCGATCCCCAAAGCAAAGACTGGGTGTCCCTGGAAGGAGGAAACCCCACAGCAGGGGTGATCATCAGGTCTAACGCTCAGGACACCCAGCACCAAAAGACTTTATGGATTCATGCAGACTCTAGGCTCTAGCTTTCTACTGCAGGCAAGAGCACTGTGCTCAGCTGCCATTATTGAGTACTGCTAGGTCACTGGGGCACACAGCTGCATCCTCAGACCTACAAAAGCCAGAGAACCATTACAGCAGCCCTGAGGTACTGTGCCAAGGATCAACCAGGTATCCCTAGCTAGACTGACAAAACTGTGGGAATCCCTGGGCCTTCAAGAGGGCTGCACCCACAGCATCCGGACCAGAGCAGTGTCCGCAGCCAACATCCCAGACAGGGACACACAGATTCTGGACAGAGTGAGGCACCCAGCCTTCAGACCAGAGTGGAGCCCTCAGTTACCAGCCTCCAGACCAGAGCGGCACCCCCAGGCAACAACTCAACCTAGGTGCACATTCTCCAGGCCCAGAGCAGAGCACTCAGCCTCTGGCCCAGAGTCTTGCTGGGCGCTCCTCTCACTTTCCCGGACAGAACTGTGTTCCCCAGGATAACAGACTGAGTTTCCCTGTTGGGAGAAAACCCCACAGCTAGGAAATCAGCAGGTTCTTCAAGAGGACTGTACCTGGAAAACTGAAACAACAGCAGCATCTCACTAAATTTATAATGAGAAACCCAGCAGTGGGGCAGCTATCTTGAGAACTTCTATGGGTAAGAGGAGAGCCCCCACTGCCTAACAAAGACCACTACTACTACTTAGGGCTATGCACCTGAGGTGAGCAGTGGTAACTCCTGAGAAACACTGGCAAGTGACCAAAACCAAAAAGCAAAGGAGGACTCCTTCAGGAAAAATCATCTTCTGGCCAAGGGGATTCTCCCTACCTCAGGACTCCAGGAAGCACAGAAACTAACAGCCAACACCTAAATCAGCCCAATGGGTAGAGGTCAGTGTAAAAGCTCAACCAACAAAAGACAGAGCAATATGGCATCTCTAGAACCCAGCCATCCAGGGGCGAACAGCCCTGGACAACGCAGCATAATAGAAAATCAGGAAGATGACCTTACATCTATGCTGATGAAGAGGATAATAGAGGAAACAAATAAAATACATAAAGAATTAGAGGAAGATAAAACCAAACAGATCATGGCTATCCATAAAGAAATGGAGGAAGTTAAAAACAAGCAGATTATGGCCATCCGTGAAGAAATACAGGAAGATGCAGCCAAACAGTTTGCGGCCTTCAGAGAAGAAATAATTAAATCAATGAAAGAAATGAAAGAAACAGAGTAAAAGGAAATAAAAGAAAAAGAGGAAAATACAATCAGACAGGTAAAGGAAGTAAACAAAACAACTCAAGACCTGAAGATAGAACTGGAAAAATTAAAGAAAACACAAATGGAGGAAATAATGGAGAGGAAGAATTTAGGGAAGAAAACAGGAACTACACAGGCAAGCATAACCAACAGACTGCAAGAGATGGAAGAAAGAATCTCAGGTGTAGAATATACAATGGAAGAAATCAATGGATCTGTCAAAGAAAATGTAAAATCCAAAAAATTCCTGACACAGACCGTCCAAAAAATCCAAGACTATGTGAAAAGACAAAACCTAAGAACAATAGGTATAGAGGAAAAAGAAGACCCCCTTCTCCAAGGCCGAGAAAATATTTTCAACAAAATCATTGAAGAAAATTTCTCCAAGTTAAAGGAGAGGCCAATAAGAATACATGAGGCCTACAGAACACCCAACAAATTTGACCAGAAAAGAAAATCCTCTCACCACATATTAATCAAAACAGTAAGTATACAGAACAAAGAAAAAATAGTAAAAGCTGCAAGGGAAAAAGGCCAAGTAACATATAATGGCAAACCCATTAGAATCACACCTGACTTTTCAACAGAGACTATGAAAGCTAGAAGGGCCTGGATAGATATCATGCAGACCCTAAGAGAACACAGATGTCAGCCCAGGCTACTATACCCTGCAAAACTCTCAGTCCTCATAGACAGAGAAAACAAGATATTCATTGACAAAAACAAATTTCAACAATACCTACACACAAATCCAGCATTACAGAAGACACTGGAAGGGAAAATACAACCCAAGAAAATTAGCTTCTGTCAAGAAAACACAGGAAATAATTAACCTTACTACAGTAAAACAAAAAGCAACCAAGCACACAACCATATGACCACAACCAACATCAAAATCAAAGGATCTAACAGCCACTGGTCATTAATCTCTCTCAACATCAATGGACTCAACTGTCCAGTAAAAAGACACAAATTAACAAAATGGATACGTAAACAAAACCCAGCAATCTGTTGCATACAAGAAACACATCTAAGGCACAAAGATAGACATTACTTGAGGGTAAAAGGTGGGAAGACGACTTTCCAAGCAAATGGGCCCAAGAAACAAGCAGGAATAGCCAGTCTAATATCTGATAAAATAGACTTTCAACCAAAATTAATCAAAAGAGATGGGGAAGGACACTTCATACTCATCAAGGCAAAATTCCACCAGGAAGACATCACAATCCTGAACATCTATGCCCCAAATACAAGGCCACCCACATTTGTGAAAGAAACATTGATAAAACTTAAACCACACATAGATCCCCACACATTAATAGTGGGAGACTTCAACACCCCACTCTCAACAAAGGACAGGTCAACAAAACAGAAATTAAACAAAGAAACAATGTCTCTGACAGAGGTCATGAATCAAATGGACCTCACAGACATTTACAGAACTTTACACCCAAACACAAAAGAATTTACCTTCTTTTCACCACCTCATGGAACCTTCTCCAAAATAGACCATATAGTTGGTCACAAAGCAAGCCTCAACAGATACAAAAAGATTGAAATAATCCCTTATATCTTGTCTGATGACCATGGAATAAAGCTGGACCTCAACAACAGAAATAGCAAAAAGCCTACACACACATGGAAACTGAACAACTTGTTACTAAATGACAGCTGGGTCAGAAGAAATAAAGAAAGAAATGAAAGTCTTCCTAGAACTCAATGAAAAGGAAGATACAACATACCCTAACTTGTGGGACACAATGAAAGCAGTGCTAACAGGAGACAACTTCCTGAACAGAACACCAACAGCACAGGCTCTAAGAGCAACAATCAATAAATGGGACCTCATGAAACTGAACAGCTTCTGTAAAGCAAAGGACACTGTCATCAAAACAAAACGCCTGCCTACAGATTGGGAAAGAATCTTCACTCACCCTTTATCTGACAGAGGACTAATATCGAGTATATACAAAGAACTAAAGAAGCTGAAAAGCAGCAAACCAAGTAATCCACTTAAAAAATGGGGAACAGAGCTAAACAGAGAATTCTCGACAGAGGAATATCGAATGGCAAAGAAACACTTAAAGAAATGCTCATCCTCATTAGCCATCAGGGAAATGCAAATCAAAACGACCCTGAGATATCACCTTACACCCATCAGAATGGCCAAAATGAAAAACTCAAGGGACAACACATGCTGGAGAGGTTGTGGAGAAAGGGGAACCCTCCTCCACTGCTGGTGGGAATGTAAACTGGTACAACCACTCTGGAAATCTATCTGGTGCTTTCTAAGACAATTAGGAATAGTGCTTCCTCAAGACCCAGCTATACCACTGCTAGGTATACACCCAAAGTTTGCTCACGTACACAAAAGGGATATTTGCTCAACCATGTTTATAGCAGCTTTATTTGTAATAGCCAGAACCTGGAAACAACCCAGATGTCCATCAACGGAGGAATGGGTACAGAAATTGTGGTATTTTTACACAATGGAATACTACTCAGCAATCAAAAAGGAGGAAATCATGAAATTTGCAGGCAAATGGTGGAATCTAGAAAAGATCATCTTGAGTGAAATATCCCAGAAGGAGAAAGACAAACACGGTATATACTCACTTATATAGACCTATAAGATATAATAAACATAATGAAATCTATACACCTAAAAAAGATAATCAAGAGAGAGGACATGGGGTAAGATTATCAATCCTCGTTTTGAAAGACAGATGGGATACGCATTGAACATTGACAGGAGTCTACTGAGTGCATTGGAAAGACTCTAACTAGCGGTGTTTTCAAAGCAAAGACTGGTGACCAAACCTTTGGTAGGGTGCAGGGAATCATAAGAAAGAAGGGGAGTTAGACTGATGAGGAAAGGATAGGAGCTCCACAAGGACCAAAGATATCTGGGCACAGGGTCTTTTCTGAGACTGACATGCAACCAAGGACCATGTATGAATGTAACCTAGAACCTCTGCTCAGATGTAGCCTGTGGTAGCTCAGTAACCAATTGGTTTCCCATAGTGAGGGGAACAAGGACTATTTCTAACAGAAACTCAATGACTGGCTCTTTGGCCTCCCCACCCCCCAAGGGAGGAGCAGTCCTGCGAGGCCACAGAGGAGGACTTTGCAGCCAGTCCTGAAGATACCTGATAAAACAGGATCAGATGAATGGGGAGGAGGTCCCCCCTATCAGTGGACTTGGAAAGGGGCACGGCGGAGAGGAGGGAGGGAGGGAGGACTGGGAGGGAATGAGGGATTGGGACACGACTGGGGTACATAGTTAATAAAATGTAACTGATAAGAAAAAAATAAAATATGAAAAATAAGAAAAGAAAGCAGTGCTAAGAGGAAAGTTCATAGCACTAAGTGTCTTCAAGAAGAAGTTCGAGACAGTTCATTGAAGAAACTTAATGGCTCACTTAAAAACCCTAGAAAAAGAAGAAGCAGACACACCAAGAAGGAGTAGACGGCTGGAAATAATCAACGGCAGGGCTGAAATCAATCAATTAGAAACAAATAAAACAGTTCAAAGAATCAATGAAACCAAGAGCTGGTTCTTTGAGAAAATCAACAAGGCAGACAAACACTTACCCAAGCTAACTAAAAGGCAGAGAGACACCACCCAAATCAACAAAATCAGAAATTAAAAGGGGGACATAACTACAGACACTGAGGAAATCCAAACAATCATTAGGACTTACTTCAAAAGTCTATATGCCACACAATTTGAAAATCTAAATGAAATGGACAATTTTCTTGATCGATTCCACTTACCAAAGCTGAATCAGGACCAGGTAAATCAATTAAATAGTCCTATATCCCCTAAGGAAATAGAAGCAGTCATCGAAAATCTCCCATCCAAAAAAAGCCCAGGATCAGATGGCTTCAGCACAGAATTCTACCAGACCTTCAAAGAAGGGCTAACTCCAATTCTCTTGTAACTATTCCACAAAATAGAAACAGAAGGATCATTACCAAACTCATTGTATGAGGCCACAGTCACCTTGGTACCTAAACCTCACAAAGACTCAACAAAGAAAGAGTATTTCAAGCCAATCTCCCTTATGAACATTGATACAAAAATACTTAACAAAATATTTACAAACCGAATACAAGAACACACCAAAGATATTATCCACTATGAGCAAGTAGGCTTCATCCCAGGTATGCAGGGGTGGTTCAATATACGGAAATCCATCAATGTGATCCACCATATTAACAAAGTGAAAGAAAAAAACCGCACGATAATCTCCCTAGATGCTGAAAAAGCATTTGAAAGAATCCAACATCCATTCATGCTTAAAGTATTGGAGAGATCAGGGATACAAGGCACATATCTAAACATAGTAAAGGCGATATACAGCAAGCCTATAGCCAACATCAAACTAAACGGAGAGAAACTTAAAGCAATCCCACTGAAATCAGGGACAAGACAAGGCTGCCCACTCTCTCCATATCTCTTCAACATAGTGCTGGAAGTCCTTGCTAGAGCAATAAGACAGTTGAAGGAGATCAAGGGGATACAGATTGAAAAGGAAGAAGTCAAATTATCACTATTTGCAGATGATATGATAGTATACATGAGTGACCCCAAAAACTCTACCAGGGAACTCCTAAAGCTGATAAACACTTTCAGCAAAGTGGCCGGATACCAAATTAACTCAAAAAAATCAGTAGCATTCCTGTATACAAAAGACAAAAGGGCTGAGAAAGAAATTAGAGAAACAACACCCTTCACAATAGCCACAAATGACATAATGTACCTTGGTGTAACCCTAACCAAGCAAGTCAAAGACTTGTATGAAAAAAATTTCAAGTCTCTGAAGAAAGAATTAGAAGAAGATATGAGAAAATGGAAAGATCTCCCATGCTCGTGGCTTGGCAGGATTCACATAGTGAAAATGGCCATCTTACCAAAAGCAATCTACAGATTTAATGCAATTCCCATCAAAATGCCAACACAATTCTTTAAAGACCTGGAAAGAATAACTCTCAACTTCGTATGGAATAACAAGAAATCCAGAATTGCTAAAACAATCCTCTACAATAAAAGATCTTCTGGAGGTATCTCCATCCCTGATCTCAAGCTGTACTATAGAGCAACAGCAATAAAAACTGCATGGTACTGGCATAGAAACAGAATGGTGGATCAATGGAACTGAACAAAAGACCCAGAAATAAACCCACACACTATGGACACCTGATTTTTGACAAAGATGCCAAAACTATACAATGGAAAAAAGAGAGCATCTTCAACAAATGGTGCTGGTCTAACTGGATCTCTACATGTAGAAAAATGAAAATAGATCCATACTTATCACCCTGCACAAAACTGAAGTCCAAGTGGATCAAAGACCTCAACATAAAACCAGACACATTAAATCGGCTAGAAAAAAAGTGGGGAATACCCTAGAACTCATTGGTACAGGAGAAAACTTCCTGAACAGAACACCAACAGTACAGGCTCTAAGAGCAAAAATCAATAAATGGGACCTCATGAAACTGAAAAGCTTCTGTAAAGCAAAGGATACAGTCATCAAAACAAAGCAACTGCCTATAGATTGGGAAAGAATCTTCACCAACCCTTTATCTGACAGAGGACTCATATCCAGTATATATAAAGAACTAAACAAGCTGAAAAGCAGCACACCAAGTAATCCATTTAAAAAATGGGGGACAGAGCTAAACAGAGAATTCTCTGTAGAGGAATATATAATGGTAGAGAAGCACTTAAAGAAATTCTCAACCTCATTAGCCATTAGGGAAATGCAAATCAAAACAACCCTGAGATTTCACCTTACACCCATCAGAATGGCCAAGATCAAAAACTCAAGTGACAACACATGCTGGAGAGGTTGTGGAGAAAGGGGAACCCTTCTCCACTGCTGGTGGGAATGTAAATTTGTAAACTACTCTGGAAATCAACCTGAGGCTTTCTCAGACAACTAGGAATAACACTTCCTCAAGATCCAGCCATACCACTCCTAGGTATATATCCAAAAGAGGCTCAAGTACACCAAAAGGACATTTGCTCAAACATGTTTGTAGCAGCTTTATTTGTAATAGCCAGAAGCTGGAAACAGCCCAGATGCCCCTCAACTGAAGAATGGATGCAGAAACTGTGGTACATCTATACAATGGAGCAGTATAGAACTCAGCAATGAAAAATAAGGAAATCATGAAATTTGCAGGTAAATGGTGGGACCTGGAAAGTATTATAATGAGAGAGTTGTCCCAGAAGCAAAAAGACACACACGGTATATACTCACTCATATAAACATACAACATAGAATAAACCCACTAAAATCTGTACATCTAAACAAACTAAGCAAAAGAGAGGACCCTAACTAAAATGTTCAATCCCCACTCTTAAAGGCAAAGAGGATGGACATCAGAAGAACAAGAAAACAGGAAACAACCTCGGAACCTGCTACAGAGGGCCTCTGAAAGCCAGAAGAAGAAAACAGGAAACAAACTAGGAACCTGCCACAAAGGGCCTCTGAAAGCCTCTGCCATGCAGACTGTCAAAGCAAATGCTGAGCCTGATGGCCAACTGTTGGGCAGAGTGAATGGAATTTTATGTAAGAAGTGGGAAACAGTAAGAGCTGGAGAGGACAGGAACTCCACAAGGAGAGCAACAGAACAAGAAAATTTGAACACAGGGAACTTCCCAGAGACTCATACTCCAACCAAGGACTATTCATGGAGATAACCTAGAACCCTGACAATGCAGCCACTTCTGATAAGAACTGATAGACTAAGATCAGAAAGAAGGAGAGGAGGACCTCCCCTATCAGTGGACTTGGGGAGGGGCATGCATGCAGAAAGGGGGAAAAGGGGGACCGGGAGGGGAGCAGGGAGGGCTAATGGGGGATACAAAATGAATAAAGTTTAATTAATAAATGTTAAATAAAAAATTTTTTTAAACATAATTAATTAATTAAAAACAAAGTAAAAAATGAAAGAAACCATAAAAAGAAAGAAAGTAAGTAATAGTTCCATTTGTGGGCCTGTGGCTAAGACTCAGGACACTTCAGGAGACAGAGGTTGTTTCTATATGATAAAGTATTTGATGTAATTATTGGCAGATGATGGGTGCTGTGGCTTAACACTTTCTTTCATGGTGGCTGTGAAAGACAGAATCAAGGGACTACTATGGAACCAATTCTTAACAAAATATATAAATCTCAGATTCAGAAAACGTTGAGATTCTTGTTTGAAGAGGAAAAAAGAAATGTCCATAAGTGGACATACTTGTCCATAAGTATACATTTGTGTTGTCTGTCATACTTTATTTATACGATCTTCTTTTGCCAACCATGTATTTCCTTCTCTCCATCAAGAAGGCATTGTGCCTACAGTACAATATGAAATCAGTTTCAGTTGCAAGGCATAACTTAGTGAAAAGGATTTGAGTCTCTTACTAATTAAAAGGAACTAGAACAGTAACAGAGAGCCCCATGGTGATTTATGTTTGTAGCTCATCTTCAGTGTACATAGTCCCAAGAAGCATTTCAGCCATTTCTGTAATTTTCTCTTCAGCCAGCTATCCATGCTCGTGTAAGCAGCATCTTCTTCAAGTACTAAAATGTTTATTTATCCAGAAAAAGATTCTAAATTTATTATATTTCTATATTTCATTTTTTTTCATTTTAAGATAATAAAGACATACATCAGTTTTTGATGGTTATTTTGTTTTGTGTTATATAAGACATTTTTATTTCTTAGAACATCTTGAATTCATTATACTATGAACTGACAGGTTAACTTTTAGAATGTTTCAGATGTGCTGTAACAGTTAATAAATTAAAATGTCATGCCATTTTTCTAAGATATTTTATCATTTTGTCATGAATTTACAATTGGCAAGTCAGTAAACCAAATTCCCTCCTCTTTGGGCAAAGAGAATCAGCATGTGTGAGTGTAGTTCTAGGTCACACTAGCTAAGACAGGTTTGTGAGTCACTAAACTGCAATAACTTTATTTTCTTAAATAAATCACTTTGTATCATCTGCCAATACTGATAGTTTGACTTCTTCCTTTCTGATTTGTATCCCCTTGATCTCCTTTAGTTGTGTTATTGTTCTAGCTAGGACTTTAAGACCTATGTTGAAGAAATAAGGAGAGAGTGGGCAGCCTTGTTTTGTCCCTGATTTCACTGGGATTGATTTAAGTTTCTCTCCATTTAGTTTGATGTTGGCTATAGGCTAGCTGTATATTGCTTTTACTATTTTTAGGTATGTGCCTTGTATCTCTGACCCCTCCAAAACTTTAAACATGAATGGGTGTTAAATTCTGCCCACTCTCTCCATACTTCTTCAACATAGAACTTGAAGTCTTTGCTAGAGCAATAAGACAATTAAAGGAGTTTAAGGGGGTTCAGTTCAGAAAGGAAGAAATCAACGTATCACTATTTGCAGATGATATAATAGTATACATGAGTGACCCCTAAAATTCTACCAGGGAACTCCCACAGTTGATAAAAAACCTTCAGCCAAGTGGCTGGATTCAAAATCAACTTAAAAAAAAAATCATTAACGCTCCTGTATACAAAAGACAAATGGGCTGAGAAAGAAATTAGAAAAAAAACACCATTCACAGTAGCCACAAAAGACATAAAGTACCTTGGTGTAACTCTAACCAAGCAAGTCAAAGAGCTGTATGAATAAAACTTTCAGTCTCTAAAGAAAAAAATAGAAGAAGATCAGAAGATGGAAAGATCTCCCATGCTCATGGCTTGGCAGAATTAACAAATTAAAAATGGACCTCTTACCAAAAGCAATCTACAGATTCAATGCAATTCCCATCAAATTACCAACACAATTCTTTACAGACCTTGACAGAAAAATTCTCAACTTCATATGGAATAACAAGAAAACCAGAATCAGTAAAACAATCCTGTATAATAAAAGGTCTTCTGGAGGTATCTCCATCCCTGATCTCAAGCTGTACTATAGAGCAACAGCAATAAAAATTGCATGGTACTGGAATAGAAACAGAATAGTGGGTCAGTGGAATCTAATAGAAGAACCAGAAATAAACCCACACACCTACAGCTACTTGGTTTTTTACAAAGAAGCCAACATAATACAGTGGAAAAAATAGCATTATCAACAAATATTACTAGTCTAACTGGATGTCTATATGTAGAAAATGAAAATATACTCATATTTATCACCCTGCACAAAACTAAAGTCCAAGTAGATCAAACCTGGTTCTTCTAACTAAACCTGTTAGAAGAAAAAGTAGGGAAGAAGCTTAAACTCATTGGTACAGGAGACAACTTCCTGAACAGAACACCAACAGCACAGACTCTAAAATCAACAATCAATAAATGGGACCTCATGAAACTGAAAAGTTTCTGTAAAGCAAAGGACAGTGTCATCAGGACAAAATGACAGCCTGCAGACTGGGAAAGGATCTTCACCAACCCTATATATAATAGAGGGCTAATATCCAGAATATATAAAGAACTCAAGAAGTTAAACAGCAACAAATCAAGTAATCCAATTAAAAAATGGGGTACAGAGCTAAACAGAGAATTCTCAATAGAAAAACATCAAATGTCAGAGAAACACTTAAAGAAATACTCAACATCCTTAGTCATCAGGGAAATGCAAATCAAAATGACCCTGAGATTTCACCTTACACCCATTAGAATAGCTAAGATCAAAACCTCAAGTGACAACACATGCTGGAGAGGATGTGGAGAAAGAGGAGTCCTACTCCATTGCTAGTGGGAATAACTTGTATAACCTCTTTGGAAATCCATCTGGCACTTTCTCAGACATTAGTAATAGTGCTACCTCACGATCCAACTATACCACTCCTAGGCATATATCCAAAAGATGCTCAAGTATACAACAAGGACACTTGCACAACCATATTTGTAGCAGCTTTATTCGTAATAGCCAGAACCTGGAAACAACCCAGATGTCCCTCAACTGAGATATGGGTACAGAAATTGTGATACATTTACACAATGGAATACTAGTCAGCAATGAAAAACAAGGAAATAATGAAATTGGCGGGCAAATGGTGGGCTCTAGAAAAAAATCATACAGAATTTGGTAACCCAGAAGCAGAAAGACACACACAGTATATACTCACTTATAAGTAGATATTATACATGTAACATAGGATAAACTACTAAAATATGTACACCTAAAGAAGCTAAGCAAGAAAGAGGACCCCTCACTCAGAAAGACAAATGGGATAGACATTGGAAGAAGGAGAAAACAGGAAACAGGACAGGAGTATCAAAGCAGATGCTGAGACTCATAACCAAAATTTGGGCAGAGTGCATGGAATCTTATGAAAGAAGGGGGAGATAGTAAGACTTGGAGGGTATAGGAACTCCACAAGGAGAGCAACAGAACAAAAAAATCTGGGCACAGGGGTCTTTTCTGAGACTGATACTCCAACCAAGGACCATTCATGGATATAACCTAGAACCCCTGCACAGATGTAGCCCATGGCAGCTCAGTGTCCAAGAGGGTTCCCTAGTAATGGAAACAGGGACTGTCTCTAACATGAACTTAGGGGCTGGCTCTTTGATCACCTCCACCTGAGGGGGCAGGAGACTTACCAGTCCACATAGGAAGAAAATGCAGCCAGTTTTGATGAGACCTGATAGACTAGGGTCAGATGGAAGGGGAGGAAGACCTCCCCTATCATTAGACTTGAGGAGGGACATAGAAGAAGAGGGAGGGAGGGTGGGATTGAGAGGGGATGGGAAGGGTGATACAGCTTGAATACAAAGTGAATAAACTGTAAGTAATAAAAATAAAATTAAATTAAAAAAAGAAAAAAAATGTCAAATACTTTTTCGGCATCAAAGGTGATGATCATGTGTTTCTTTTCTTTCAGTTTGTTAATATGGTGGATTACATTGATGGATTTTCATATGTTAATGTTCATCCCTGCATGCCTGGGATGAATCCTACTTAGTTGTGTCTTGGTATAATTTTCTTGTGGAATGTATACAATTTACCCATGTTCATTCAAATGCTGATTTCTCTACCCCACTATCTGTTTTCAATCTGGACATTGCTTTGTCATGTTTATTCTAAGCATCACCTGTCTCAAATTTGTATAAATATTCCAATGTTTTTTCTCTGTGTCGTCAATAAAACAACCAGCCAATGCTGAGCAATGGAGAAACTAGGGTTGGACATCCTGGTCCAGAGGGGAGGAGCAAGAAGGGAGCAGGAGGAGTAGGGGAGGAGAGATCAGCAGAAGAGGACTTAGAACAAGGAGGAGAGATGAACTGGACATAAGATATGACTAAAAGCAAGTATAATGTGGGAAATATTATAATGAATGGGAAGAAACTGTGTGGGCTTGGTGGTTTAGGATGCAGTATCTATTGCTTAGCATTGTGCTGTAGCTTAATTAAATAAATCCTAGTCTCTGTGTGGTGATTTGGGTATACAGCTAGTTTAAGAATAACCACTTTTTAACTAAAAGATAAATCAATATTAAATATTAATAATCTACAACAGTAATGATGGATGATATCTTTAATGTGTTCTTGGTTTCTGTTTGCAAATATTTTATTGAATACAACTGAATTCTAGTTTGGAAACTTCACTTTTTTCTCAACTTTTCTGAGAACTCTTGTAGGTACTAGAGCTGCTTGACTCCCTTGTATCAAATGGTATAAGGCTTGCTCACAGCTTTTATGTGTGTTTCAAAGATTATGTATTTTTGTATTTATATGTATATGCATGTGTTAGTTTACGTGTGCCATATGTATGCAGTGTAGGATGTCTCAGAGGCCAGAAAAGGACTCAAATCCCCTGAAACTGGAGTTATAGCCATGTGTGTTGGGAGAGGTGCCTCTGGCAGCTGCTTTGATATTTAAATCTCAGCGGAGAGACTACTTTTACCAGGCCTTTACTAAGTCAGGGTAGAATTTGCAAGTCCATCTCCTTTTGTTTGTGACAGCAGGTGGGATAGCTTGTGAGGATCACACCTCTTCCCCAGGCTCCTTGTGGAAATTAACCCATTGTTCTGAGATGTTTCTACTCTGGCTAAAAAACTCTACAATGAAAAGACAGGCCGGTGGTTGCAGCTAGGAAAGTTACTGCTGGAGGCTTGAGGTTGCTGCTAAGGCAGCTTTTTGCTGTGGCTGTCAAGTCCATACCTTCTTAAAAAAGCCTCCTGTGTGCTGTGTGGTTTTTTATTAATTTTAATCCTCACTTCCGACTCAAGAACCGTTCAACTCTGATAGCTGGCTCCGGCACATGTGGTTACTGAGAACTGAGCCTGAAATCTCTGCAAGAGTGATAAATGCTCTTATAACTGCCAAGCCATCCTCCAACCCCATTATTATGTATATTTTGAATGCTGTATATATTACTTATGATGCTAAGCACAATGTAAATGCTAGGCAAATAGTTATATGGGATTGAGAGGAACAGAGAAATCTGCATGAGTCCTGAACAAAAACAATTTTAGTTTAGATATTTTTAGTTAGCTGAATCTTTGGATGGAAAATCTACAAAGATATAATGTCGGGAGCCACTCCCGCCATTACAAGATGGTGCCGGCTTCCTGCTTCCTGGTTCTTCTTGCCAGCATTTTCGCGCTTCTTGTCAGCATTGCTTCGCGATTTGCGCATGCGCAGCTTTATGTTGATGAGGGTTTAGGCTGCAATCCAATTGCCAGCCATATACTGATGAGTACTCGAGCAGAGCACCAATTACAGACGGACAGGTCGCCTTGCTGGCTATTTAAACGGGGCGCTGCCAGGGGTTGGGTCCTTCACCATCTGCAAGAAAGAGCTGTACAATAAACTTGCCACTGAAGAAATCCTCGGTTGTTGCGTCGTCCTTATCGGCAAAGGCCGCGCGCGACAAGTGGTGCCGAAACCCGGGAGCCGCCGAACCCCAGAGTGGAGGATCGCTTCGAAGGACCCCGACTGCTCATCGAGTAAGGATTCAAAGTCAGTGGCGTGAGAACCGCGGTACTTTTCTGCAAGGTATGATTGATTGGATGTGGGGTGGATTGTTTATTGCTTGCTGTTCCATTTACATTTTGTTTTGCTGTCTGTGCCTTAATTGCGGGAAACGAGATAAAGTGTGTGTTTCTCCACCTTGTGATACAAACGGATCACAGATTACAGTTATCTGCCTGTAAGCCTCAGGCAGATAACTGAGCCGTCCTTCCCACTCCTGTAGATAAAGGAAGCATGGGAAATCATCCAGTAAAGCCGTTTTTAGAAGCGGTGCACATATTACTTAAGGAGAAGGATTTGAAAATTTCGAGGTATGTGCTCCGTAATTTTATTAAGGAAGTGGATCGGGTGGCTCCATGGTTTCAAATATCGGGCGACCTGACTACGGGTTGTTGGGCCAAGTTAGGCCATGACTTAGAAGAAGAGAAAGAGAAGGGAACATTGAGGCCAGGGACTTTTCCTATCTACAAGTTGATTAAATCATGTTTGAAAGATGAGAAATGCAAAGACAAAGTGAAAGAAGGGCAGAGGGTGTTGGCAGATCATCAAGACAGTCTATCCGAAGCAGAAAAGGGAATTAAGACCGGTAAATCCCCTAAGGATGGGACCAAAGAAGATAAGGATAAAGCGCAGAAGGCGCGAAAGCTAGTTAAGAAGTCAAAGAAACCAAAACAGACTGGTAGCAAGGAAAAGAAGAGTGGTGCCCCGCTATATCCCAGTTTAGCAGAGTTTCAGATTTTGAAAGTCGCCTCGTCATCGAGCGAGCCAGAGTCTACAGAGAGCGAAAACAGCTCTTCTGAGAATCAACAAACTGATGAGGAGTCAGGGCTAGACCCTGACGAGCAGGCAGAGTTGGATGAGGAAGCAGCTAAATATGAGGAAGGGCGTTACCGCCCGGATCCGCCACCATATGTGGCCTATGCTGGCACTTCCGGGTTCTCCATGCGGAAGTCAGCCACTGAAGAACCCAAATCTGCAGAGACAAAATTTTCCCTGATATCAGAAAAAGAGAGGAAGCAGATTAAAACCGCGTTCCCAATCTGGGAGGACGCTCAGAATAATAGAC
>NW_026592118.1:1429919-1433353 GCF_907164565.1 Psammomys obesus | reverse complement strand
GGGTTCCAGCGCGGCTGACCAGAGTGGTCAAGCAAGATGAGCCTGATCTTAACCCTGATCCTGATCTTGAGCGGAGTGCAGATGAACCTGGAGGTGGAGACCCAGGAGATCCGCTGGGGGATCCTATCAACATTCCCACGACCAATGCCGGTCATGTATGATGCACAAGTCTTCCCCCGTTTCTTTACAACCAATGACTCCATAGGGCTGCCATATTTGCCAATGTCTCAACAATCTAATTGGTCCGCCGAATTTGATGAGACAATGAGAAAATTACGCCTAGCAATTGTGCAGATTAATTCCACTCGCCTAGATGTTTCATTTACTCAAGGAATGTTTGATTGGATGTCCTCCGCCCTCTCCTATTTTAAGGAATGGGTTGGTGTGGGCATGTTTGGAGTGATGTTTCTCGCAGGTTTGTTCCTCTGTTTTTGGCTGCTCTGCCGATTTAAGAGACAACAACATCTTAAAAATGTGGCCATGGTGCGGGCAATGCTGGCTGTGGAACAGGGGACATCCCCCCAAGTTTGGCTTAACATGCTCAATCGTTGAGACACTGTCCGAACTTGTAGCACTCCTGACGGGCACAGGTTCCCATTGCACCAGGATGCTGTTCAAGACAGACTTCTGCACCTCCCAGGGCTCAGGTTCCCATTGCACGGGACTCAAGGTGCAGAGGGTCTCTTACACTGTGTAAACTCCTTGATCGCTGATGCTGTTGGCTCAGCAGGCTGATCGGTAACCTCATGGTGTGTTATTTTTCTGATTGAGATGGCCTTTAATATATATAAAAGGGGGAGATGTCGGGAGCCGCTCCCGCCATTACAAGATGGCGCCGGCTTCCTGCTTCCTGGTTCTTCTTGCCAGCATTTTCGCGCTTCTTGTCAGCATTGCTTCGCGATTTGCGCATGTGCAGCTTTATGTTGATGTCCTCTGTGGCCTAACAGGACTGCTCCTCCCTTGGGGGGTGGGGAGGCCAAAGAGCCAGTCATTGAGTTCCTGTTAGAAATAGTCCTTGTTCCCCTCACTATGGGAAGCCAATTGGTTACTGAACTACCACAGGCTACATCTGAGCAGAGGTTCTAGGTTACATTCATACATGGTCCTTGGTTGCATGTCAGTCTCTGAAAAGACCCTGTGCCCAGATATGTTTGGTCCTTGTGGAGCTCCTATCCTTTCCTCATCAGACTAACTCCCCTTCTTTCTTATGATTCCCTGTACTCTGCCAAAGGTTTGGTCATGAGTCTTTGCTTTGAAAACACTGCTAGTTAGAGTTTTTCAGATGTGCTCAGTAGACTCCTGTCAATGTTTAGTGTGCATCCCATCTGTCTTTCAAAACGAGGATTGATAATCTTACCTTATGTCTGCTCTTTTGATTATCTTTTTTAGGTGCATAGATTTCATTATGTTTATCATATCTTATAGGTCTATATAAGTGAGTATATACCGTGTTTGTATTTCTCCTTCTGGGATATTTCACTCAGAATGATCTTTTCTTTTTTTTTTTTTTAAATCTTTTATTTTTTATTATTAATTACACTTTATTCCTTTTGTATCCCCCCATGAGCCCCTCCCTCCTCCCCTGCCGATCCCACCCTCCCTCCCCTTTCTGCATGCATGCCACTCCCCAAGTCCACTGATAGGGGAGGTCCTCCTCTCCTTCTTTCTGATCTTAGTCTATCAGTTCTCATCAAAAGTGGCTGCATTGTCCTCTACTGTGGCCTGGTAAGGCTGCTCCCCCATCAGGGGGAAGTGATCAACGAGCAGGCCAATCAGATTATGTCAGAGGCAGTCCCTCTTCCCATTACTATGGAACCCACTTGGACACTGAACTGCCATGGGCTACACCTGTGCAGGGGTTCCAGGTCATCTCCACAAATAGTCCTTGGTTGGAGTATGAGTCTCTGGGAAGTTCCCTGTGTTCAAATTATCTTGTTCTGTTGCTCTGCTTGTGGAGTTCCCGTTCCCTCCAGCTCTTACTATTTCCCACTTCTTACATAAAATTCCATTCACTCTGCCCATCAGTTGGCCATCAGGCTCAGCATCTGCTTTGACAGTCTATACTGCAGAAGCTTTCAGAGGCCCTCTGTGGCAGGTTTCAAGGTTGTTTCCTGTTTTCTTCTGGCCATCCTCTTTGCCTTTCAGGATGGGGATTGAACATTTTAGTTAGGGTCCTCTCTTTTGCTTAGTTTATTTAGATGTACAGCTTTTAGTGGGTTTATTCTATATTTGTATTTATGTTTTTGTGTTTATTCTATATATTGTATGTTTATATGAGTGAGTATATACCGTGAGTGTCTTTTTGCTTCTGGGTCAACTCACTCAGGATGATCCTTTCCAGGTCCCACCATTTACCTGCAAATTTCATGATTTCCTTATTTTTCATTGCTGAGTAATACTCCATTGTATAGATGTACCACAGTTTCTGCATCCATTCTTCAGTTGAGGGGCATCTGAGTTGTTTCCAGCTTCTGGCTATTACAAATAAAGCTGCTACAAACATGGTTGAACAAATGTCCTTGTTGTGTACTTGCGCCTCTTTTGGGTATATGCCTAGGAGTGGTATGGCTGGATCTTGAAGAAGCGCTATTCCTAGTTGTCTGAGAAAGCACCAGATTGATTTCCAGAGTGGTTGTACCAGTTTACATTCCCACCAGCAGTGGAGAAGGGTTCCCCTTTCTCCACAACCTCTCCAGCATGTGTTGTCCCTTGAGATTTTCATCTTGGCCATTCTGATGGGTGTAAGGTGAAATCTCAGGGTTGTTTTGATTTGCATTTCCCTAATGGCTAATGAGGTTGAGCATTTCTTTAAGTGCTTCTCTGCCATTCTATATTCCTCTGCAGAGAATTCTCTGTTTAGCTCTGTTCCCCATTTTTTAAGTGGATTACTTGGTTTGTTGCTTTTCAGCTTGTTTAGTTCTTTATATATATTGGATATGAGTCCTCTGTCAGATAGAGGGTTGGTGATGATTCTTTCCCAATCTGTAGGCAGTTGCTTTGTTTTGATGACGGTGTCCTTTGCTTTACAGAAGCTTTTCAATTTCATGAGGTCCCATTTATTGATTGTTGCTCTTAGAGCCTGTGCTGTTGGTGTTCTGTTCAGGAAGTTTTCTCCTGTACCAATGAGTTCTAGGGTATTCCCCACTTTTTTTTTCTAGCTGATTTAATGTGTCTGGTTTTATGTTGAGGTCTTTGATCCACTTGGACTTCAGTTTTGTGCAGGGTGATAAGTATAGATCTATTTGCATTTTTCTACATGTAGACATCCAGTTGGACCAGCACCATTTGTTAAAGATGCTATCTTTTTTCCATTGTATGGTTTTGGCATCTTTGTCAAAAATCAGGTGTCCGTAAGTGTGTGGGTTTATTTCTGGGTCTTCTGTTCGATTCCATTGATCCACCATTCTGTTTCTATGCCAGTACCATGCAGTTTT
>NW_026592118.1:1351241-1419919 GCF_907164565.1 Psammomys obesus | reverse complement strand
TCGATTTCTTCCATTGTATCTTCTACACCTGAGATTCTTTCTTCCATTTCTTGTATTCTGTTGGTTATGCTTACCTCTGTAGTTCCTGTTTTCTTCCCTAAATTCTTCCTCTCCATTATTTCCTCCATTTGTGTTTTCTTTAATTTTTCTAGTTCTATCTTCAGGTCTTGAGTTGTTTTGTTTACTTCCTTCACCTGTCTGCTTGTATTTTCCTCTTTTTCTTTTAGTTCCTTCAACTCTGTCTCTTTGATTTCTTTCAGTGATTTAATTATTTCTTCTCTGAAGGCCACAAACTGTTTGGCTGCATCTTCCCGTATTTCTTCACGGATGGCCCTAATTTGCTTGTCTTTATCTTCCTCCATTTCTTTACGGATAGCCATGATCTGTTTGGTTTTATCTTCCTCTAATTCTCTACGTATTTTATCTGTTTCCTCTATTATTCTCTTCATCAACATAGATGTAAGGTCATCTTCTTGATTTTCTATTATTCTGCATTGTTCAGGGCTGTTCGCCCCTGGATGGCTGGGTTCTGGAGATGCCATATTGCTCTGTCTTTTGTTGGTTGAGCCTTTACGCTGACCTCTACCCATTGGGCTGATTTAGGTGTTGGCTGTTAGTTTCTGTGCTTCCTGGAGTCCTGAGGTAGGGAGTATCCCCTTGGCCTTGGCCGGAAGATGATTTTTCCTGAAGGAGTCCTTCTCTGCTTTTTGGTTATGGTCACTGTATGGCCAGTGTTTCTCCGGAGATGCCACTGCTCACCTCAGGTTTATAGCCCTGAGTAGTAGCTGTGGTCTATGTTAGGCAGGGGGGGATCTCCTCTTACCCATAAAATTTCTCAAGACAGCTGCCCCACTGCTGGGTTTCTTGTTATAAATTTAGTGTGCTGCTGCTCACTGAATTTCCATGTACAGTCCTCTTGAAGAAACTGCTGATTCCCTAGCTATGGGGTTTTCTCCCAACAGGGAAACTCAGTCTGTTATCCTGGGGCGCACAGTTCTGTCTGAGAAAGTGGGAGGTGCACTCAGCAAGTCTCTGGGCCAAAGGCTGATTGCTCTGCTCTGGACCTGGAGAATGTGCACCTAGGTTGAGTTGGCGCCTGGGGGCACTGTTCTGGTCTGGAGGCTGGGTGCCTCACTCTGGACCAGAAGCTGTGTGTCTCTGTCTGGGATGGCGGCTGTAGGCACCACTCTGGTCCAGACGCTGTGGGTGCAGCCCCCCTGAAGGATCAGGGATTCCTACAGTTTTGGCAGTCCAGCCAGGGACAACTGGCCGATCCCTGGCACAGTATCTGAGGGCTGCTGTAATGGCTCTTCGGCTCCTGCAGGTCCGAGGATGCAGCTGTGTGTGTGTCCTAGTGCCCCAGGGGAACGCAACAATGGCGGCAGAGCACAGCGCTCTGCCTGCACTAGAGTCTGCGTGAGTCCAGGAAGTGTTTTGGTGCTGGGTGTCCTAAGCGTTAGAGCTGCTGACCCCCTCCGCTGGGGGTTTCCTCCTGCCAGAGACACGCAGTCTGGTGCCCTGGTGCCCTGGTGCCCACAGTTCTATCTGAGGCGGCGAATCAGGCGCTCAGGCAGGGCTCTGTGCAGGCGCCTTTGTCCCTCCCGGCTCTGGGTCCGGGCTGGCTCCTGGGGCACCCGCGGAACCCGAGTCTTTTCCAGGGGATGTCTGGGTAACCTGGGGTCGGTCCCAATTGTTTCCTGTTCCGTGGGGTTATCTCTCGACTGGGAAATCCAGTCTATGGTGTTGTGGGCCCACAGTTCAGTCTGGGACCGTGACCAGATCGCGCTGGCGGGTAGCTCTGGGCTGGCGACCAAGCGCCTGGCAGAACGGGGATCTCTTCTGCGGTTTAGCCGGGTGAGTTAAAGCTGATCGAATCCCCCACCGTGGGGTATCCTCTCACCTGAGAAACACAACCACTTGTGTTTTATGGCCGCGAGTTCTGATTGCTGGTCACTGTGCCAATCCTGCTGTGCTGCTCCTCAGAATGAGAGTCCTCCCGGCGCTGCCATCTTGCCCCCCAGAATGATCTTTTCTAGATCCCACCATTTGCCTGCAAATTTCATGATTTCCTCCTTTTTGATTGCTGAGTAGTATTCCATTGTGTTAAATTCACAATTTCTGTACCCATTCCTCTGTTGATGGACATCTGGGTTGTTTCCAGGTTCTGGCTATTACAAATAAAGCTGCTATAAACATGGTTGAGCAAATATCTCTTTTGTGTACTTGAGCAAACTTTGGGTATATACCTAGCAGTGGTATAGCTGGGTCTTGAGGAAGCACTATTCCTAATTGTCTTAGAAAGCGCCAGATAGATTTCCAGAGTGGTTGAACCAGTTTACATTCCCACCAGCAGTGGAGGAGGGTTCCCCTTTCTCCACAACCTCTCCAGCATGTGTTGTCCCTTGAGTTTTTCATTTTGGCCATTCTGATGGGTGTAAGGTGAAATCTCAGGGTCGTTTTGATTTGCATTTCCCTGATGGCTAATGAGGATGAGCATTTCTTTAAGTGTTTCTCTGCCATTCGATATTCCTCTGTCGAGAATTCTCTGTTTAGCTCTGTTCCCCATTTTTTAATTGGATTACTTGGTTTGCTGCTTTTCAGCTTCTTTAGTTCTTTGTATATACTGGATATTAGTCCTCTGTCAGATAAAGGGTTAGTGAAGATTCTTTCTCAATCTGTAGGCAGTCATAAAATATATGGAACGCCTCACGAATTTGCGTGTCATCCTTGCGCAGGGGCCATGCTAATCTTCTCTGTATCCTTCCAATTTTAGTATATGTGCTGCCGAAGTGAGCACTAGAAGTCATTTTTCAACATTAAACTTTATGGTTTGGATTTTGGTTTGTGAGTATACATGTTTCTTTTTTTTAATTTTAATTTTTAAATATTAAAAACAGTTTATTCACTCTGTATCCCAGCTATAGCCCGCCCTCTCATTCCCTCCCAATTCCACCCTCCCTCCTTTATTTCCTCTCATGCCCCTTTCCAAGTCCACTGATAGGAGAGGTCCTCCTCCCCTTCCATCTGACCCTAGCCTATCAGGTCTCATCAAAACTGTCTTCCTCTGTGGCCTGATAAGGCTATGCCTCCATCAGGGGGAGGTGATCAAAGAGCCAGCCACTGAGTTCATGTCAGAGACAGTCCCTGTTGCCCTTACTAGGGAACCCACTTGGATACTGAGCTGCCATGGGATATGTCTGTCCATGGGTTCTTGGTTATCTCCATGCATGGACCTTGGTTGGGGTATCAGTCTCAGAAAAGACCTCGGCCCAGATTTCAATATCGAATGGCAGAGAAACACTTAGAGATATGCTCAACATCCTTAGTCATTAAGGAAATACAAATCAAAACAACCCTGAGATTTCACCTTACACCCATCAGAATAGCTAAGATCAAAATCTCAAGTGACAACACATGCTGGAGAGGATGTGGAGAAAGGGGAACACTCCTCCACTGCTGGTGGGAACGTAAACTTGTACAACTTCTTTGGAAATCAATCTGGCCCTTTCTCAGACAATTAAGAGTAGTGCTTCCTCTAGATCTAGCTATACCACTCCTAGGCATATTATCTAAAAGATGCTCAATTATACAACAAAGACATTTGCTCAAACATGTTTGTAGCAGTTTTATTCCTAATAGCCAGAATCTGGAAACAACCCAGATGCCCCTCAACTGAGGAATAGATAGAGAAATTGTGGTACATTTACACAATAGAATACTAGTCAGCAATTAAAGAAATCATGAAATTTGCGGGCAAATGGTGGGATCTAGAAAAGATCATACTGAGTGAGGTATCCCAGAAGCAGAAAGACACACCCGGTATATACTCATTTATAAGTGGATATTAGACATATAATATAGGATAAACATACTAAAATCTGTACACCTGAAGAGGCTAAACAAGAAGGAGGACTCTGGGTAAATGCTCAATTCTCACTCAGAAAGGCAAACAGGTTGGTCATCGGAAGAGGATGAAAACAGAAAACAGGACAGGAGCCTACCACAGAGGGCCTCTGAAAGACTCTACCCAGTAGTGTATCAAAGCAGATGCTGAGACTCATAGCCAAATATTGGGCAGAGTGTAAGGAATCTTTTAAAAGAAGGGGGAGATAGAAATACCTGAAGGGGACAGGAGCTCCACAAGGAGAGCAACAGAACCAAGAGTATACACATTTGCTTGCTTGCTTGTTTGTTTATTTTGTATTGTTTTTTTAAGAGAAAAAGAACACAAAATTTGGAAGGTAGGAAGGGAAGGGGTGATCTGAGAAGAGTTGGAGGAAAAAGAAAATGATAAAATATCTTATATAAAAAATAAAAATGATAAAAATGTTTGAATTTTCTATGTTTGTTAACTGTTTTTCACATGTTTTGTTTTGCCAAACATGTTTTCCATATTTACTGGGTTTAGCACTGACTATTCATATTCTACACATCTACAACTAAACATAATATTGTCTTCACTTTTCCGAAATATATGTACAATTTCCTTCTATTCAAATTATTCTATTAACCATAACTAGAAGATAATGGTGCTGTGACTGTGAACAGAATTATCTACTTTCAAACCCTATGATGTGGCAAATAGAAATAGTGCAGGTGTTCCACACATCCTCCCAATGAAGCTGAAAACTAGAGAAAAAGCAGTCTTAACTGAAGGAAGGGAAGCAATTGAATTTATTACATTGAAGGGTGAGTGTGATGGACTATACTCAAAGCCTGATCTTAAAAGAGAGTTGCATAGAATTAATGAAAATGCTAACTCTGTGTCATGGGTTGACTATAAAAGCTAAGAAAAGAAAGAGTAGGTCAGAGAAACAGCCCTCACACCACTTCTTGGCATGAAGCATGTGGACTCAGAGCTTGATGCATAGCACTGATTATCATGTTATCTGCGGTAATAAATTCATGTGTTTGATGCCTTTCTTTTTCCTATTCTGAAATGAATGTATTTTATTGTCACCTGTGCTGGTTAGTCTTTTATCAACTTGACACACAAACAAGAGTTATCTGAAAGGAGGGTACCTCAAAATGCCTCCATAAGTTTCAGGTGTAAGGCATTTTCTTAATTAGTTATTGAACGAGGTTCTGGAGAAAAAAAAAACTTTATAGAATGAGTCTCTCTATATAAATAAGCTTTATTAGAATGACTGATAAATAGTCATTCAGCTAACGCACTCCAGCTGATCTAACAATGGCTACCTACTACTTGGAATGTATAAGAATCCAGTAATTGCTTAGATGCTGAATATTGCAGCTGATCTTTAGTATAATCCAGAGTCCCAGAGATAGAGGCTGTAATGCCAGTGATGGGATCATGTGTGAGTAAGGGAAGAGCAAGAAAGCAAAAAGCAAAACTTCATTCTCCTATGTTCTTTTGTTTTGTTTTTAGATTTATTTATTTATTTATACAGTGTTCTGCCATACACACCAGAAAAGGGCACCAGATCTCACTATAGATGGTTATGAGCCACCATATGGTTCCTGGGAATTGAACTCAGGCCCTTTAGAGGAACAACCAATGTTCTTAACCTCTGAGCCATCTCTCCAGCCCTCTTCTAATTTCTTAAATAGGCTTCCAGCAGAAGCTAAGGCCCAGATTAAAGGTGGATTTTCTCATCTCAAAAGATCTGGATTAAAGGTGTGTCTTCCTACCTCAAAAATCCAGATTAGAAGTGAATCTTCCTATTTCAAATTAAACAAAATTCCCTTATAGGTGTAGCCTCCATTTAGAGGCTTTATTTAATTCCATATATATTCAAATTGACAACCAAAAATAGCCATCACAATCTACCCCTTGTCAATTTGGCATATAATTATATCTCCATATGTAGTGATTAATTTCTAAATGAAAACAATAAACAGGTCATAATAACACCTGAGCATGATATAACGATTCCGTGTACAATCACAACTATATATTTAAACAGGTTATAATTACACCTAACATAATCATCTCTCATACAACCTCAAACACATTATATATTTGGAATAGATGCCAATGTCCCTTGAGAGACATTCTTTTAGTGTCTCAAACTTAAATATGATAACCATTGAAAAATCTCTTAATTGATGCTATCTCACATGATAAACAAATTCAGGAAAGAAAATATAAATTATCTGTACAAACAATTTCTTAACAAAATATGAGAAAAACACTCTTTTTTTTTTTTTTTTTTTTTTTGCAACTGCTCTCACGGTCTTAGATGATATTTATAACTACCTTCCTCTACTACCCATTCTGCATTGCTTCTACCTCCACCAAACCAGGTCTTGGCTCTTTTTCTGAAAGAGTGAACTATACCTTAATTTCTGACAGGTATGTGCTCATTGTCATCCAGCCTGGATTAGGTTGTTGTAGTTTCCCACTGACTTTAATCACAGGACATGTTAGCAACAGGCTATGCCCTAAAGGATCTCCTGTACTCCGGACATAATCTGTGGAGAAGCAATCCAATTTCCCATGGTAGTCTGATCAATCGCTGTACCTAGCATTGCTATTCCTTCTTTAGCCTGTTGATGTAGGAGCATTAGAAACCCAAAGTGGTGGTGGGGGTAGGGGTGTCTGAGCTTCCTGTTCAATGGAATGTTTGTTGAGGTTTGTGGCAGGAGCCCTTCTCCCTCTGGAACCAAAACTTGTAACCAACAGAATGTAATGCCATGGGAACAGGAAGCAAAATTTTCATAGTGGGTTCCTAGGAGTGATTCCTTTTTCTACTCCTTGATTTCTATCCCCATGGATCCTAGCTATGGGAGAAACAGTCCCTGATTCAAAGCGTATACAACCTTCTGGAGAACCCTGCCCCCAGCCCTCTAGGATGTTGCCACATTTCCAATTGGCACTCTGTGTTCAGAAGGACAATCCATCTTTCTGAGTGGTAGCAGCCCTGTTTTTATCAGGAATTTGTGATAAAGAGTAACATGAATGTTTTCTAGAAACATCAACAAAACAAATAATAAACAAGAGTGGGTTTAGGATTTCCACAAGAATAGATTGTATTCCTGGAGCAAGGGCGCTGTAATTGACAGAATTTACTGCCAGTGGAAACTTAATTAGAATTGACTCTGCTCAACTACAGATTTGACAAGAGAGCGGCATCAAGATCCCAGTTTAATAAAGGGAATCCAACATGGGAGAAACGTTCCTGGAAAGGACTCTCCACAACTGGTAAGCTTCCAGCTATTGAGAACTCATTATGACAAAAACAAAACAAAACAAAACAAAACAAAACAAAAACAAAAAACAAAAAAACAGTCAGCTACTTTTCCTTCAGAGAGTCACATTTTAGAAAGCAGGGTTTAGAGTTCCAGGTGTAATGAGTAGAAAGAGTGTCATTTGGAGTAAAATACCAGTTTGTGTCCCAGCCTCTCATATCATATTAATATTCTGGAATATAACTTGAAATGCAAAGCTTAATTTACTTATCAATAAAACAAGTGTGTTTCTAGAGCCTTCATTGTCAGGCTGTCCTCTTGTCTCTGATCTTCTGCTTTGAGTGCTTCTCACAGTTCTAGCCTTCTTCCTTGATTAACAAAACTGGCCTTGTTTAAAGCCAGCTGTTTTGAAGCCCTAGGAATCCTGCTTCACTGTGTCTTTCATCCCTCTGTGGTGTGTGCTCTTACACACAGAAGACACATACCCAATACTGGAGCAATGGTCAGCTGAAAGAGGAGTTGGGGCAGCCATTTCTGTCCAAGACTGCCAGCATTTAAATTTTCACTGCCATTGGGCTCTGGGTCTGGGTCTGTTTGTTTGTTTGTTTTCCCCCTTACAGTTTTTAATATGGAACCTAGGGTCTCACATATACAAGTGCTAAGCAAGTGCTCTACCACTCAGCTATATCCCCAGCCCCATAACTAGGCATTTTGATCAAGATTCTTGAGACTAAATTTTTATTGGGCCCAACAAATCAAAGGTTTGCATGTCTCTGGAATAGGGTGAATGTTTACAAGATAGTTATGTGACGTGGCAAGATAATTGAAAAGTTGTCTCCCAAGATTTTCTTGTAGCTAAGAGGAAAACAGAGTTGTTTTTTTTTTCTATGAAATATAAAATGATAAAGAAAAAGCCTAAAGACAGCCTGCCTGAGTCTGCAATTGGCACTGAGGAAAACTGTACCAAATCACGATGGGAGGCAATTCTTGAAGATGGTTGAATTCATATCTCCACCACTACAGGATGTCATCTGGACTTCTCTGTTTAATAAATAAATATCTTTCTTTCCTTATCTTACTGTATAACCCAATGGAATCTAATGCATAGCACAACCTCCTTCTGCAGCCCTTTAAAATATACAAGACATCCGTGTATGGCCCCAGCTGCCTTAGAACTCATTAGCTATCTAGCTTGGGCTTACCTTGATTTCATGATTCTCCTCCCCAGCCTCCTGAATGCTAGAATTGCAGGAATGTGTGCCTGTGCCCAGCATTCCCTCTATAAATTCCCTTTAGATGCCAGTTGTGTTTTTATACACTTTAAGTCATCACAGATTGGATAAGCATCTGTAGCAGACAGAATTTGACCCAAAGAGGCCTACATTCTAATTATTAGAACCTGTGAATTCATTATCTTTTGCTGAAACAATTTCTTTGTAATGTGATTAGAGAGAAAAGCCTTGTGAGTCAGGAGATCAATGTAATCATATGAATCCTTGAAAACAGAAAAACAAGATGCCATCAGAGATGAGATGAGCCAGGAGATATAGCATACCTGCCATCCCTGCAGCTACTAACTGAGGCAGAAGGGGTGTGAGTTTCCAGCTAGCCTGAGGCATGGTGAGGCTCAAGACATGGATAAAGAAAATGGAGATGGTAGGACAAAGAAGAGATTGAGTCTAAACCTAAATGGAAATGCTTACTTGAGAAAGTATGCTCTCTAGAGACTGAGAGTGAATGGCCTGAGCAGGCAGCAAGAAAACAGGGACCATAGTCTCCCAAAGCCAGAAACTGAGTTCTGCTAAAAACAAGAATAATCATTCTTTTCTGTGTACTCCTCCCCCCAAAAAAGATCATCCCAATACCATGTCTTCTCTCAAGACCACATTAGAGATCTCACAAAAGCAAAACCATTTTGTGTGCGGATTGTCACTGCAGCAACAGAAAACTGATACTGATTGGATTTTCATTACTACATTCGCCTGAAGAATCTGCTTATACCACCTGAAGTTCCTTTGGAACATTTCCAGAGTAACTATGCCAGGAGCCAACACAAGTCAGTCTCAGAGAGGGCAGAGGTTTCTGGCTGACAAGATAGGGAAAGCATGGCTTTTGTGCCATGAGCAGTCACTGGCAAGAACCATGTTAGCCCTAGTAGCCTTTGCACTAATCCAAATACAACAACAGTGTGCTGCTTGGGGTTTGTCAAGTTGATGAAAACCTTCACATATGTGAAACAAGAGAATCTTAATTAAGGATGTTTCCTCATGAGATGGTCTATAGTAAGACCTGTGAGGATATTTTCTTGCTTAGTAATTGTTGTAAGAGGGCCTAGGTCACTGTGAGTGATGCCATATTGAGGAGGTGGTTCTTGGTTGTACACTAAAGCACACTGAGCAAGCGTTAAGGAGCAACGAGTAATCAATTTTTGTCTATGGACTCTGTTTCAGATCCTGCCTTGAGCTTCAGCCCTGACTTTCTTTTTATGATGGACTATAGACTAAAATAAGCATATCCCTCCACAAATTGCTTTTGGTCATAGTCTTTATCAGAGTAATAGAGAGTATGTTAAGACAACTAGTAAAGAAAAAGCAGAAGCTTTGAGCCTAGAAGTTCAATTAAATGCTTTCTTTTATAAGGGTTGGTATGGTCATGGTGTCTCTCCACCGTGATATAGACAGACAGGAGAACCAAGGCAGCATATACGCAATTATTAAGCAAGTCCTAGTGTGGCCACAGCCCTGCAGTCTGATAGGACAGGTTCACTCCAGTTCCTATTTGCACACTGTCCTCCTTCAGGATGGTGTCTTGGAGGCCATCTTAGCAATTAGGATTCAAAGCTAATACCCAGTCTAATGTTGAGGATATTATATTGTGATCACAGATACCTTTCAGAAAACTAACAATGTGGTTGTGACTCAATCAAGGAAAATCCTTAGGTCTTCAGGAAATATGCTTTTCCCATGTCTCAACATATCTGTGTTTTATGGGACTAGTCTCTGAGCCAAACTGCCACATCCTCAAGAGTTCTTCTGGGCCTGCTTTCAGAAAGATCGTCACAACTGAGCCTGTTCATTGTTTACCTTCCCTCATAGAAGAAGAGACTACAAGGGTCATTTGGTCCTCACATGCATGAAAATATCCAGATTCCCAGATTCTTCCATGATTGAATGTGGCCTTGTGAGAAGGTGTAGAATGGCAGGGGAACAGAGTTCCATCTTGTGCAACCATGGGAAGCCTTCGTTCCTGCTGAGGGTGGACATTTCAATGTGGCTTCTTTGAGGTCACCCATCACCCATTGCTCTAAATAAACTCATGTGTTTCCCAAGGAAACTCTGGAACTGTACCTTGATTTCATGCTGTGGTCATAGAAGGAGGGCTAGATGTTGTTTCCATCTCTCCCAGATAAGACATTTTTAGCAACAAGCAGAATGTCTATTGAAGAGTGCTCATGAGGGTGATGCTAGATTAGTTCCATGTCCTGGATCTGTAACATCCTCAAAGGAAAGAGATCAAACTTAAGAAGAACTATTGAGGAAGACAATCTCATCCTTGTGTTCATTCAAGAGTGGCATTCCCTACAGAATCATTCAGGCCAGCTTTCTTTAATAGCTGTAATGGGCTAGCTTTATGCCTTTGGAATGAAAGGTTATATATCTTCTGAGGAATTATATTTGGAAAATGCTAGAACATCTGAATTATTCATTTAGCTTTTAACAAGGATCAGAATTCTATCTAAAGACACTTCTTGAACTTTGATATTAAGTTGGTCAAAGTAGAAACCAACTGTAGAAAAATCATGAGTATTATTGGTAATAAAAATAATTCATCAGGGCTAATATTTTCTGTACACTGAAAAATCATTAGGAATTAAATAGCATTTAATTTAAAATGTCATAGTCTAACACATGCTCTTTTTCTCATTAACATATAGTTATGATGCCATTAACTGTTAATTATTCCATGAAGTTGATTGTCATATATGGCAATTCAGATAAAGCTAGAAGACTTTCTATACAAAACATGAAAAACTGGATTCCAGATCATGCTTCTCTTGGGAGGCAGAGCTTGGGAATTTTAAAGAAGAAAACTGGATTTTTTTTCCTCTGTGAAACTATACTTAGCTTTATTTGTTTATTTTCCTTGCTGCATAATTGAGATGTGAACAAATCTGATTTCTTATCTAGAAATCTGTATCTATTAAACAGAAAACATTGGCATGTTTCTTCTATCCGCAGGGGTTCCTGGGCTTAATTGCACTCTCCTACACATTATTCAGTGGTGAACGACAGTGCACTGCCTTTCTTTGACCATTAAGATTAATTGCCATTTATAATTCTGAGAAATAGCAACTAGTGAGGTTAATGGTGTATAGTAACACTTTTTGGGGTTTTCTATTGTTTGTTTATCTTAACAAATTAGGACAAAGGTCTAAGGAACATTAAGCAAGTGTTATTTAATACACAAGGCACATTAAAACAAACTAAAAAAACCATGTGGCTAAATTCTGCTTTTCTAAGAATGCTTTTGATTCTTTCTGGGAATTTCTTGTATAAGAAGTCTAGTTTTGTATAATATCAGCTTTTATCAAAACAATCAAGTCCCAAGAAACCCAGAAAGTAAAAATAAAAATAACTAAACAAAAACCAAGAATTAAGATTCCATGAAACCTATCATTTCAGCTCTGGTTGAGTAATGATGGACAGTATCCTAAAATGATCTAGAGGATTTGGGGGTAGAAATAATCCTTGATCTTCATTCTCTTTTTCTCACATGCCACAGGCCTTCCCTCAGGAGTGTGTGTGCATGCTCAAAAGTATGCCTGTGTGTGTGTGTGTGTGTGTGTGTGTGTGTACTCATTCCTGTCTGTGTGCCCCTGTGCCTGTGCTCCCAGTGACCTCTGTTTTCAGAAGAGGAAGTCAGGCTCGGGACTGAGAAGTGAATAGTCCCTGCAATTAAGAAATCCCAAATCCCAGCTTCCTGACCAGTTTTCATTTCTTTTGTCTTTTGTCCCTGGAAGACAGAAAGGATCAAAACAATAATCTCCATAATGATATTGATAGAATGCTGGAGCAAGAAAAAATACAGCCATCTAGTCTATAACTATGAGACTCAAACAGAGTGTAATTTTCAAGGCTAGACACATATCAGAGAAAAATCAGATCCCAGATATGTGGTCTCCACCCCAACATAGTAACCAGCATACTTTCAACAGTAAGACCTGAGAATCTGAGGTCATCATCTGAAATATCCCAGTTCTTTATTCTCTTTCCCTAACAGAAGAGATATATGGAGGTTTCTTTCTCCAAATACCCACTAACTTTCTCCTCCCTTCCACCTTTTTCTTCCTCTCTCCCTCCCCCTCCCTGTCCTTCTTTCTTGTACATGAAGAAATTGCTCTATCCTCTGCACTAACTTGGAGCTGAGATGAACTATAATTCCTATTGATAGCATATTTTAAAAGGCCGGTGTAGCAGCAATACCTTTATTAGTAGAAAGAAATGAGTAAGAAAATATGCAAAGTACCCAGTATAAGCTATGCCATAGGTATCACAGAGGCAGACAACTTTATACCTCCCAATATTCCCTGGGAGGAATTAGATAATTAGATAAGCCAATTTTAAAAGAGTAGGTATAGGGTACCAATGAGAATGATCCACTAAATCAAGTTTTAGTTTCAAAAAGAAAAAAAAAATGCTTTAGTTGAAAGTTGTTACACTAAGGAGGATTAAGATAGGGTGTTTGCAGGAGGTCAGGGTGATAGGCCAATTGCCTAAGAGTCCGGGTTCTTCAGGGATGATCAAAGATTTGAACATCCAAAGACAAAGTTTAAAAAAAAAAAAGGTGAAAATACATGTTTGTTGAAGCAAACAGAGGGCAAAGATCAAAAAGCACCATATCAGGAAGAGTATGGTCTGCAGAGCTAGTAGATCACCAAGTGGTCTCTTGGCTGGCCTTTCAACAGGGCCTCTACATCTTTATTTATTTAGATACACTCTCCCCACTAGATGGTCATGTTACAGATAGTAATGACTAAGACTAGTGGCCTTGTAAGGCAGATGGCTTTGTTAGGAACCTTCCAGCTCTTGTATGGGAATGTTATCTCTCTTCTTCTTTCCCTTTCCCCTGCTGCCTGCCCCTAGCTATCTCCTAACCTACCTCTGCTTGGGGAATGGAAGGCTTCTGCCTATGAATGAAAAGGTAATGATCAATTGGGCTTCTTTTTTTTTTTTTTTTTTTTTTTTTTTTTTTTTTTTTTTTTTTTTTTGCTTTCCCATTCAATTTTTTTTCTTTATTAATTACACTTTATTCACTTTGTATCCCCCCCCCGTGGTTCCCTCCCTCCTCCTGTCCCAATCCCTCCCTTCCTCCACCCTCTGCATGCATGTCCCTCCCCAAGTCCACTGAGAGGAGAGGACTTCTTTTCCTTCCTTCTGATCCTAGTCAATCAGGTCTTATCAGGAGTGTCTGCATTGTCTTCTTCTGTGGCCTGGTAATGCCGCTTCCCCCTCAGGGTGAGGTAATTAAAGAGCAGGACAATAAGTTCATGTCAGAGACAGTCCCTGTTCCTATTACAATGGAACCCACTTGGATACTGAACTGCCATGGGCTACATCTGTGCAGGGGTCTTAGGTTATCTCCATGCATAGTCCTTGGTTGTAATAGCAGTCTCAGGAAAGACCCCTATGCTCAGATTTTTTGGTTCTGTTGCTCTCCTTGTGGAATTCCTGTCCCTTCCAGATCTTACTGTTTCGTACGTCTCTCATAAGATTCCCTGCACTCTGCCCAAAGGTTGCCCATAAGTCTCAGCATCTACATTGATAGTCTGCAGGGCAGAGCTTTTCAGAGGTCCTCTGTGTCAGGCTCCTGACTTGTTCCCTCTTTTCTCCTTCTTCTGATGTCCATCCTCTTTGCCTTTCTGGATAGGAATTGAGCATTTTAGCAAGAGTCCTCCCTCTTGATTAGTTTCTTTAGGTGTACAGATTTTAGTAGGTTTATTCTATATTATATGTCTATATGAGTGAGTATATACCGTGTGCATCTTGCTGCTTCTGGAACAGCTCACTCAGGATGATCTTTTCCAGATCACACCATTTACCTGCAAATTTCATGATTTCCTTGTTTTTTATTGCTGAGTAGTATTCCATTGTGTAGATGTACCACAATTTGTGCATCCATTCCTCAATTGGGCTTCTTAAGGCTGGTTGGACTGGAAGTTAAAGGTCCTTAGATGAAAAGTCTCCTGGAGGTCAAATGATGGGGTGATCACTTTAGGGTTAGGGTTAGAGGATACATGGTTCTTTCAGGCCAACCTATTAGGGTGAAATACAGTCCAAGCAGTTGTGTAGATTTGGAAGAAAGGACTGCCATTCAGTATTGTATTGTATTATTGCAGAATGGTATTGGAGTATAGTAACATCAACTCTGATAGTATACAAGAAGCAAGGTCACAAGAATAACTGTAATTCCTATTGATAGCATAGTTTAAAAGGCTGTTGTAGCAGCAATACTTTTATTAGTAGAAAGAAATGGGTGAGAAAATATTGAAAGTACCAAATATAAGCTATGCCACAGGTATCAGAGAGGCAGACAACCTTTTACCTCCCAGTCCATTGCAAGGGAGACCACTGGCATAGCTTTACGCTTCAAGAATATCATTACCAATGAGTTTAAGTTAAGAAGTTAGCATTGAACTTCTTCTATTCCTAATAGGGAATATCAAGAGACAAGTTGATAAAGACAATTCCTCAGTTTTACAGTTACTGTAAATTCTATTTAGTGTCTGAAATTGTAATTGTGCAACCAGTTAGACTATGTACCAGACTCTCATGAGATAGAGGAATTATTTAGAATTTTCCCACAATAGACCAGTGAAAATAATGCTCAGCATCCTTCCTAGCAGTAGATGCCACTTTCCTATATCAGATATATGTAATCTTTAATCAGAGTTGGTATAGAGGGAAGTCTGTGTGAAGTCAGGGTTCCATTATGGTTGATGATAAAGCCAGATGTTATTTTCTGACTTATAGTCTAGGAGAGAAACATCACCCTATTGGCTTTTATTTGAGAACTACCCACCAATATCCCCTGGTACAAAGACAAGTATTTTGAAGAAAGTTTCCTAATTCCATGAGTTCAACAACAAAAATTTAATTGTCTCATTTAACCATGGAAGATGAACAGTTAGGAAAAAGGGTGTCATATTACTGATATAAGGGACTATTTTCTAGAGGTAAAGTGTTCCATAAGTAGCAAAGGTGTGATTAGATTTTCCTTAGCATTTGGCAAGTTAGGGAGTTTATTCAAGAACAACTGTGATCCCATTTGAATTAAGATGCCTACCGGACCTTTCCAGGCTCTCTTCCAAGTTGTAGTGGAGGCATGCTTTTGAAAAAAAAAATGCATTCCAAGGCTATTAATCATTCTTTTTGCAAAATAAGTCAAGTTTTGGAGGATGTTATTATAATTGTGGCTCCCTTGGGATGGCCATTTTTCAACATCTGCCAGGGGTTACTGGGGCCAGGTCTCCTGGAAGAAAAAGATTAGACTATTTTTCCTAAGACTTTTGGGTCTAATTCTGTCATGGGAAACTGAGTGAATGTTTTGGAGAGATCTTGGAGCCAGGTCATCTCTTTGATAATGAGATGGAGGAGAAAGGATATAAGGGCCTTAGGTTGTATATGACATCTCCCTTCTAACATTCTATAGTTTACCTGGAGGCTTCTCCAGTCTGACTACTGAGGAAAAACTAGTGTAGTCTAGCATGTCCCAGAGGGGTTCTGGCTTACCCTTGGCTCAGTGACAGATTCTCTTTTCCTCATTTCCGTTACTGAACTAATTTAGAGGATCACATTTTTTATCCTTCTCTCCCACTTGCAAGAAAATGGAACTAAATCCCCGGTACTTCTCCTCATGGCTTATGTATTTATGAAATTGCCACTCTTCAAAGCAATTCATTTACAATTTGGATTTCTGAAACACGAGTTTGAAAAGACAACAGAAAGCTAATAAATGAAGGAAACTCTAGGCACTGGGTTTTTCAAACGCTACATTCTTTAAGAGTTCCTTAAAGCTGAAACCTTCCTTCCAAGTCCCCAACTCCGGGTAGAGGGGAAAAAAAAGGTGGTAAGGGAAAGGGACGTAGCCCTCTTTACTTCTTCCTGCTGGGTGGGGTCATAGGGTTCTTTGGGGGCAATGCCAATACCCGTCAATCCAGAAGTCCACGTAACCAGCAAACCAGCAAGGGCAAGCATCTTCTCCAAGACACCACTCTTTTTTCCTCTGGGCCATCATATTTATATCCCTCAAATTCCTCAAAATTCAACTAATTCCAGCTGGCAAAGACCACGTTCCTCGTGAGACAATAAGTGTGGACAAACTAAACCCTCACGTCGGATTATAAACAAAACATGCTTACATATCATAAAACAAAACATCCTCAACAGAGGTTTCTTATGGTGGATAAAAACCCACCAGCTGGGTCAAGTTCAAGCAAAAAGAGAAATAGTTGATGTCTGAGTTCCCACTGCCAGGGCAAAAGCATCTCAGACAGATACTGCGGAAGTCTGCCAGAAGTCCATTTGCTACCCTGATAGTTAAGTTTTCCTTAAGTTTTAGTCTGCATGGTTAGGCCGTGCAAATATGAGGCAATGACTGAAGGTGATGTCCAAAGTCATAGGCCAGGAAAAGACACAGTGAAATTGTGAAATGGAAAAAAGGGGGTACAGAGGGGACAAACTGATGAGCAAAGTTCAAAAATGAGATGTCACAGAAGTGGGAGGGCCACTTCTTATTTTAGTTCCTCTTCTGTTCAGGGACAGAGGTGATGTCCAGACATGATGAACAAGGGAATTCACCCAGCCATCCTGGGTTTGTGAGTTATGACTAGCTCTTAAGACTTAGCTACCTCAAAGAAAGCAATCAATGTAGTGAAGAAGAAACCCACAAAATGGGAGAGAATCTTTGCTGGCTATACACCTGGCAAAGAATTCATATTCAGTAATATACAGAGAACTCAAAAAAATAAAAAATCAAGAAAACTAATTAAGAAATCAATTAAGAAATGAGTTAGGATGCTAAGCAGAAAGTCCCCAGCAAAATAAACAAAAATGTCTATCAAATATCTTGAAAAAAATGTTCGTCATCCTTAGCAAGTAGGGAAATGCAAGTTGAAACAACTCTTGAGATTTGCTCCTCTTGGGATCTCCTCTCACATCGTTACATTGCACTGCAACGATGCAATGAGTGGCACGCACATGTTGGTGGTAACCAACAGCTGTCTACCTGGAAACCTCTCTACAGCTGTGGAGGTCATGACAGAAAACTACAACGGACACAATGCAGATATCAATCGACTGTGGGAAGTTCCACTCCAGCATCTCAGCTCCCGCATGTAGGACTCAAAGACCATTATGGAAGAGAGTGAAAGGATAGTAAAAGCAAGAATACCAGGAAGTCTATTGTGAAACTGTCCCTTCTAGAAATAATTATAGTGAGAATTTTGTAATTTTTGTTTCTTCTAAAAAACACAAAAATGTTATGGGAATATGTTTTGGTTTTAATCCAAGGTGTGGGAATAAGAGGCTTCTTTATAGCAGGTGACTATAATTTACTTTGTGCTTTAACAGGGGCATTGTTTTGCCACCTGCAGATATTTTCTGTGAGTGTACAACATTTGGAATTCTAGGAACTGTTCAGATGATAGGGTCTCCATAGCTGTAGAAAGGTGATAGTCCCTCAGCTGGCCAGCAGTGCTGGAGTGCAGAACAGTTGATGGTTCTTCCCAATTTCTGCCTCCTGAGTTTCAGTCAGTTTTAGTGAGCTTGAGTGATGGCCTTATTCAATGTGCCCCACACAGGCCAGCACAAATGTTACAAGAGATCAGGATATGGGAGTCTGAGTCCTTCCCAAAGACCACCAAAATATTGAATACCAAAGGACAAACAAACAAAAAACGTTAAAGACGGAGAAAAGGTGAAAACAGGTGTTTATTGAAGCAAGCAGTGAGAAACAGACAGAACCCTGTTGGGAAGCGTGAGATCTCCAGAGTTAGTGGACCACCAAGTGGTCCTTGGACTGGCCCTTGTGTAGGCCCCCTACGTACATCTTTCCTTTTTCTCCTTTTTCCTCACCTCATCCCTTGAATGGATGGCCATGATGCTGAGAGAGATAGCTAAGACCAGTGGCCTTGTTTGATAAATAGCCTTATTAGACAGATGACTTTGTTACATAACATCTGGCCATTATGTGAGAATGTTATCTTATTTCCAACATGTTCCCCACCTGCTAACTCCTGATAAGACAATTGTTACTTTTGTCGTTTTTCACATAACCTATAGTATACTTTTTTAAATGGAAGAACAATGGCATCCATACTAACAGACTCTAAATTTGGAAGGTCCTTTTGAGATGAGCAGTACTCAGAGTAGATTCACTAGGGATGATTTCTGGTTGTGTGCCAAATTGGCTATCATAGCCACTCTTTAGACCTCTTGCCCTACTTGTCTGGCATCTAGAACGAGTTTGTATTTGCCAGAATGCCTCTGGATAGTTGAATTCTTTCTCAGTTCATTTGAGCATGCTTATCCTTCTGATGTGAAGAATAATAAAAACTGCAATCAAATGGGTTCCACAAACACGCCATGGACTGTTCTTTAACTACATTGAGGGCACCTCACAGCACATGTGGTAGTTCTTTACTCACGACACAGACGAGTCTCTACAGTCCCCAAGATGCACTTTGTCAGTCACGGCAAAGATTAGTTACACCTGTTTTTCCTTCTTCTTTTGTCATTTTCTAGCTCACAGGCTATAAAGTCCTAGTCTCTGCTTTGCCTGAACTGAAGATTTGCACGATGCCTGTCCTCAAAGAGCACTTTACTTTGCTAATAGAGTTAGGTTGTTTAATTTTCTCGTTTGAGCATCAACAAAAACTGCTGAACAAAGCCAATATGTGGCAGGTATTTTTCATTGATCTTTTCTATTTATGTATGTTCTACATTTTTCATCCTAATATTTGTAGCCTTATTACTTTTGTAACTGTGGCTTTAAAATTATGTAACTTTCACAGCTGTTAAGGTACTGTTTGTTTAGAAAGCAATGCTTGGCAGAGAAGCAGACATTGGAGGGTGCATGGGCATATCTGTGTGTCTAGGTCTGGTGAGTGCATGCTTTTATTGTTTTGTTCAAATTTCGTTTAGGTGAAATATTTTAACACTGTAATTTTTAACACCCGTCAGGCTTCCATCTACAAATGTGTAGTGCTTAGGTATTTTTTTAACTTAATAAGTACTATAATATATCACAAAATTAAATCATATTACCAGAATCAAAAAAGATAAAATTCAAAATTTAATAGAGAAAGAGAAAGTGCCATGGAGCGAGAGCATACCCTTGCTGTTCTAGCCCTGTCTTTCAATCCCATCCCTCAAGTCCCTCTGTTACCACTAAGCATTTACACTCTGAGCCACCATCAGTGTCTCTTCTCCTCTTTGCATAGTAGCTCTGGTTTGATGTGCATCGATTTATCTTAGGTCACCTGATTGACTTCATGCTTTTTGTGGCATGGAATGGAACAATACATCCTATCTGTGCTGGCTAGTTTTATGCCAATTTGACACAGCTGGAGTCATCTAAGAGGAGGAAACCTAAGTTGAGAAAAATCCCTCATAAGATATAACTGTGTGCAAGCCTGTAGGGCTTTTTCTTTAATTAGTGATTGATGGTGGAAGGCCCAGCCTACTGTGGGTGTTTCTACCCATGGCTGGCGGTTCTGCAAGCCTTGAGAAGCAAACCAATAAGCAGAACCCCTTCATAACCTCTGCATCATCTCCTGCCTCCAAGTTCCTGTCCTGTGTGAATTTCTGCCCCCACCACATTCTATGATTAACTATAATATGAAAATATGAATTAGGCAAATGTAAATGTAATTAGAAAATGAATTAGAAAAATGTAAATGAAATAAACCCTTTCTTATCCAGGTTGCTTTTGGTTATGGTGTTTCATCATAGCAATAGAAAACATCACTGAGACCCTGTACATTCCTCAGTTTTTCATGTGTGTACACAAAACTTTGAGATTTAATGTCATAGAGTTCTGTCTTAGAAAGCCAGGGAAAGCTCAAACTCCTCCATCTCAAAATAAAATTTACAATAAAAAATCTCAGAAGAGGACTTTGCAGCCAACCCTGAAGATACCTGATAAAACAGGGCCAGACAAAAGGGGAGGAGATCCTTCCCAATCTGTGGACTTGGAAAGGGGCAGGGAGAAGCTGAGGGAGGGAGGGTGAGATTGGGAAGGAATAAGGGAGCGGGATACAGCTGGGATACAGAGTTAATAAAATGTAACTAATAATAATAAACAATAAAAAATTAAATAAATGTAAAAACAAAAAACAACAACAAAAAAAAGCTCACCAGTTTAAGCCTTTGTCCAAGGACAATAAGGTTGATGAGAAAAGTCAACCCTTCCCATGTTTAGAATCTGGAGAGGGCCCTGACAAGAAAATAATTTAAAACCTCTGATCTTGTCTTAACCGCTGTGAGCTAATAATGTTATTAAACCAGTACTGAATAAAACATGTATTTCTTATATTATTAAGTAAGCTTTTTCTGAACTAATTTTACATTAGCATTGTCTATATCCTTTATTTCTTAATAAACATTAAAACACAGTGCTACTCCCTGCCACGTAGATTTCCCTATCCTTGTTGAGAGTCTCCTGCTTGTCACTAGTCAAAACAGTCTAAAGCCAATAAAGTACGAGAGAATCCAGTACATATTTGGTTGTTCTCCCTTCACCTACTCTCTGTGCTTCCCACAGCACCAGTGTTAGGCATTTTGCTCATACCAAGACTTCTTTATTAGCCCTGGTGATTCAACATGTGCCAAGGGTACAGTAAAATTCAAGAAATTGTTTTATAAAGAATTTTATAGGGAGGCCAAGGAGGTGGCTCTGTGGGTAATGGTGCTATCAAGCCTAATGACCTGAGTTTAATCCCTGAGAGCAAGATGATGGCAGGAGAGAACCATTCCTGTATGTTGCCATATGGCTTTCACATCCATGCTGTGGAATGCACTCTCTCTCTCTCTTTTTCTCTCTTTCTCTTTGTCTCTTCTCTCACACACACAAATGAATAAATAATTGTAAACAAACTTAAAGAATCTCATATGCTCTATGAACTTCCTTCAAAAAAGGCTAGAAAAAAACACAAACAATGTGACATTTGTCAGGCATTGGGACATCACAGTTCATACAAGCAACAGCTGTTGAGTTATTTTGAGGATACAAGGTAAATAGGACTCAGTTCCTGTCCTCTGGAACTCACAGTTTTAGCTTTATTTATGAAGAATTGATTAATGAAGAAGCACTTGGTATAAGCAGAAATTGGGGGGTTAGAGGGGAGAAAGTGGGAAACAGTTGCTATTTAGTGAAGTAACAAAGAGATTGTTTCCATCCCAGGCAGTACCTTTGCTGGGCTTCATTGCATTCCCACAGTTAGCAAGCACTTTATGCACAAAGTGAGGCACTAAGGGTCTGACTACCTTTGCGGTCTCTTTCACAGTTTGACACTCTTTTACAGCCTGTTAGTCTTTGTGTACAAAAGTAGGTCGTTGGTCCTAGGGTCATAGTTTGCTCACTATTGACACTACTTTTAACATAAATGTATTTTAAGAATGTTGTGCCATTAATGAAGCAGAGAATAAAAATGTTTTATAAACTAAAAATAATGAATTTGCTACATATTTAGTAATCCAAAGATGTCACCTACATGTGAGTCGTGGTTTGGATGGAAAAAGAGAATTCACTTTTCTCATTCCTGGAGACACAGAGAAAAAAAAGGCTGATATCAATCAGTAGGGTTGTTAGTAAAAATGACTTTAAGAGTTTGACAAACATATTGACCTTTCAATTTTTATGAAAATATAGAGGTCATATCCACCTCCAAAATATTCTCATATATATAAGCAAAACTGAAAATAAACCCAGGAAATGAAGTTTGTTCAAGCCTGCATGTGGATTCCTTGAAGTATGAGTGTAAGAACTTAAGAGAGCTCTGCTGAAGACAGAAGAGTGAAGCAGCAGCCTTGCTTCGTTACCAATGGTGTAATTTCTGATCTGACCCCAGAGTCATAAAGGGAATACACTGTGCTATTTCAAAACAATAATGTGTGGCAATTTCTTGCTATGGCAACCAGAACCTAGTTTAAAGAATACAGCCAAGATAAATTGTAGGAAATCAAAATTTATATTTCTAAGGCTCATGAAAGCAGGAAGTTTTGAGTTTCCAGCACTTAAAATAATTTCATCAAGATGCATATGCTCACTGTAAAATTAAATAGATATATAGGTAGATAGGTAGATTAGCTAGGTGATGGATGGATGGACAGACAGCAGACAGACAGATATATAGATACTCAAAAACAAGGAGGTGACAGTGCTCACTGTAATAACATCCCAAGTAGAGGAGAAAGAAGCTGGAAGAACATTTCCATGGGAAAAAACTTTAAACTGTTATTGGCAAATATAAAAATAACTCTACAAATCCACAAGAATACAGAAAAAGTATTACCCAAATTTTTAGGCGAAATTTTGACAAATGAGCTTCCTGTAGGCCATTATGATAGAGCCAATTTCTGAAGTAAGATCTCTTTTCCTAGATGACCTTACCTTGTATCAAGTGAATGAACACACACACACGGGGGCGGGGGCAGGGGAAGAAAAATATGAAAACCACACCAGCGTAATATTATTATTACTTATGAAGGAAGTGGTTCAACTTCAAGTTTTCAAACACTACATATTTCTTCTTACAGAGCTCTGCCATTCTGGAATGCATAGGAAGAGGCTTTGGATATCAGTTTGGGTGGAGGTTAGATGCTGTAAGTCACAGTTCTGGAGAGCCTTGAACTTAAAGTCTTCTTGTTCAGTATCACTAAAACAAACTGGCTGACTATCCCTCTTCTATTTCAAACAAAACTTAGACTGATCGCCTAGGGCCACATTACTTTTTTTTTTTTAAGTTTACCAAAGATTGAAGAGAAGAAAATTAATTCAAATATCAAATTCACTAACTACCTGTTTCTAAAACCTAGCCATCATTAATGTTTATTGTAAATACTTCTGCTTATTAATTGGTCTTCTATGAGGTCATCAGTAGATCTATAATCCCCCAGGACTTTGAATCTGACCAACACAGAGAAGAGAGGGCCAGGTAGACAATTGACACTAGTAAGTGTGAGGAGCCATACATACCTCCACTACATGGCACTGGCCAGAACGCATTCATATAGCTATACAGCTCACTCCTAAGAATGCTTGAGAACTTTATTTGGCTGCACACCTGAAAGATAAAAAACCAGGATAGTCATTTGTAAAGTCTCTTATTGCCTCTTCTAGTACTTCTTATCCTCATCTGCTGGCTCATTTCCTCTTACTTTTTTTCTTATTTATATTAGTCTGACCATTTTTTGCTCCTTGCTGGGTTTGAAACATACCTAGGACTTTGCTCCTAATGGTTGATGTGGCAGCTAACTTTCTCATCATTGACAAAATAAGGTGAGAGAAGGATATATTTTACTGAAGGACTGGGGAGACAGGGATTCTGTGGGTGTGGGTAATGATGGAAGATCACACATCTCACAATATAGTGTCTGGTAAGCAACAAGACTAGTATTCTCTGACCTATTCTTTCTATTTTTTTTTCCACCTGTGCCCCGGCCTGTGCAAGCATGCCACTACTATCCAAGGATTCCTTTTACCTTGGTTAATTAATCCTCTTTGCAAATGGCTACACAGATACCCACAAGGGTACGTTTCACAACTTCCTGAATGCTTTTCAAAATCATCAAACTGACTACCAAGATTAGGCATTATATTTCATAAATTGGAGATTTGGTCTCAAATATAACAGAATTGAGAGGTTTTGGATTGCTACGTTAGATCCATGTGAGAGATTAGTACATCTCAGGGGGATCACCCTCAGAAGGGATTGGTGTAATTCTCACAGGATCTGTTCCAAGAAGTGTGGGCGACTATAAAAAGGGGGATTTCAGCCTTCCCCTACTCCCTGTTTAATCTTGACATGGATGTAGACTTCTCTCATTTCCATCACACTCCTGCCATTACTGACACAGGGATGTCACTGGAGCCAACTAGATACAACCATTTGATCTTGGATTCTTCCTCCAAAATTTCTTTATGCAAAATAAAATACCCATTCTTAGGTATTTTGTTATAACACAAATTTTATTATGACTTTCAAAGAGTCTGAAGTGATTAGAAAATATTTTTGTTAAATGCACAAAATAGTTTTGTGTTTATTTTTAGTGTGTGTGTAGTGTACTGCATGTATGAATGTGTGTTTATGTGGTGTGCTGTGTGTGTGCACAAAAACTACAGAAAGGTTTCAGGTCCTGCAAGTAGGAAGTTCCTGGTGGTTGTGAGTCAGCTGATGGGATTCTGAGATCCAAACTCAGGCCCTCTGAAGACTTGCAAGCACTTTTAACTTGCTAAGCCTTCCAGCCCAAGGACAACATTTTTTTCACTGACTTTTCAGATAAGTAGGATTTAAAAAAAAATATATCTGCTCATATTTTGACAAATGTAATTTCATCACAGATAATTTTGATCCCTTAAAACAAAGTATTTCTGTTTATTTAGAGATTACATTCCCTGTTTGGAAGTATATGTTCTCTGTAGCCAGCAATTTGAAGGACAGGACATGAGGAACCTTATCCTTGACACTCCAGAATTCCCTGCCATTTAAAAATACCCATTGAATCCAATAGAATCTACATTTCATCAACACAAAAAGCACCATCTATCTAGAGCACAGTTTAAGCTGTTCGATTGAGTTAAATGGCTTCATTAGAAACCAGGTAAACTTAACCAGTCTGAGACAAAGAGCATTTTCATAACTCATAAGCCCTGTACTTGGGGAGCAAATTCACTCATAATTCAGTCTTTACTAACACTGATGAAGACACTGAATGTCTACATTCTTTTGCAATATTTTTTCATATTCATTACAAAAATCAAAATCTTTAACTATATTTTACTTGTAATTTCTTTCTAACTTGTTTTTGTTTCGTGCACCCATTTCTGCAAAAATGTTTCATAGTTCTTTCTACATTGAACCAAGTTTCATCCTTCATACTGTAAGCTAGATGGGTCAAAACCAAAGGGCAAGGGGCTAGCTGCTTGGCTGGATGGCTATTTTAAGAAGAACCTCTTGGTGATGCAATACTTGTGTGAGCTTATCTTAAGCTTGCATTTAGCTTTGTAGTTTGTTAAATCAATTTTGTTGATTTAACTATAATCACTCCAACTATAATCAAAATCTGTGGAATTTATTTAGAATAGAAAAATTGTATATAAGACATAGACATGAAACCACAATATCTCCAAAGTTGGACACACTTAGCAGGTAAGGGTCATTGGCCAGATAATGAATCAAGTAAGTAAAATTATATACATATGCCTGAAACTCATCCTTAGGACAATGGGAGTTAAGGGTTTATAAAAACTATTCCATAAAGGTTAATTACTTTTTCAAATAATATTAGCAAAGAGATTTGAGATGCAGTTCATAAATTACACAATTCACACCTTTAAAGTGTACAGCTCAGTAATTTTAGTTTATATCCTGGGTCATGTAATCATCTCTATTAACCAGCGTTAGAATATTTTCATTACTTGAAAAAAAATCCTATACACTTTAGATGTCCCTGCTCATTCCTGTCTCTTTCCCACAGCCCTACTCAAAGATTCATTTACTTTCTGTCTATCTAGATCCATCAAATCTTGATTTTTTTTTCATATTGACAGAATTGTGTAATATGTGATATTTTGTTATTTTCCATTTGTCATATCAATTCCAAGGTGCATCCATCCTGTAGCACTTATTGCTATTTTGTTCTTTTTAATTTATAGATCTAATTCCATGTTGTGGATCTATCACATTTTATTTATCTGTTCATCCACAGCTGGTGGATATTGGGGTCATTTGTACTATTTGGCTACTATGAATAATGTTGCTGTTACTATCCATATCATGTCTAATAAATCATTTGATAACTTAAGGTTTATCTTCTTGGAAAGCAGCCAGTATTTTTCATTCACCATGGTTCAGTATGGGTGTCTCAGCTTTCTACAAGACCAAATATTATTCTTTTCTATCTTCTGACTCACTGTTCTTTTGCTGTGAAAAGACACCATGACCAAAGTAACTTATTATTATTATTACTATTATTTATTCACTTTGTATCCAGTCTGTAGCCCCCTTCCTCATTTCCTCCCAGTCCCACGCTCTCTCCCAATCCCTTTCCCCCCAGTCCACTGATAGGGGAAGTACTCCTCCCCTACTATCTGACCCTAGCCTATCATGTCTCAACAAAACTGTCTGGATCCTCTTTCTCTGTGGCCTAGTAAGCCCACCTTACAAGGGGGAAGGTGAACAAAGGGCAGGCAACCTAGCTTATTCCAGTGACTGCCCCTGCTCCCTTATTAGGGAACCCACATGGAGACTAAGCTGTCCATGGGCTTTAACAGAGCAGGGCGCCTAGGTCCTCTCCATGCACGGTCCTTGGTTGGTGCATCAGTCTCTGCAGGCCCCCATGGGCCCAGATTTTTTGACTCTGTTGATCTCCTTGTAGAGCTGCTGTACCCTCCAGGTCTTTCATCTCCCCCTTCTTCCACAAGATTATCTGCACTCTGCTCAAAGTTTGACTATGAAGAGAAAGTATTTAACTGGGGGCTTGCTTACTGTTTCAGAGGGTTAATTAATTATCATTAGGACAAGACAGGAAGCATGACAAGGCAGTCATGGAAGGCATGATGTGGAGAAGTAATTGAGAACTAAATCCTGACCCTCAGGCAGAAAGGGGGGAGGGAGGGAGGAGGAGAATGTGGGGGACAGGGATAGAGTCAAGAGAGAGAAAGAGAGAGGGAGGGGGAACTCAACCAAGCACAGGCTTTTAAAACCTCAAAGCCAACCCTCAGGGTCACACATCCTCCAACAAGGCCACACCTTGTAATCCTAGCAGAGTTCCACTTCCTGGAACTCCCACTCCCACTCCCTGCTGACTATGCATTACAAATATCTGAGCCTATGAGGCCATTCTTGTTCAAACCATCACACAGGCCTTATGGTGGATGAGGATGATGCTTCACTATGGCTTGGAGTTATATTTTTTTGGTGGTTTATTATGTTAAACATCTTTTCATAGACATATTTGTAATTTCCATATTTTCTATAGAGAAATGTTTTTATTTTTTGTCTAATTTTCGTTTGGAGTATGTATCAGTGTTTCATTCTTTGTGCTGGCAGTTAACATTACACAAATTAACACTTGTGCCATAGCATATATCTGTATCCATTTTTCAGCTGATGTCCCCAAGAAAATAATAAAAGGCAGGGGAGGTCTTGTCTTGATCCAGGGAATCCACTCCTCGTATATTACACTCTGGTTCTCAGTCTTCTTGAGGTTGAATTGCAATTATACCAGTAGATTTCCTGGGCCTCTAGCTTGTACATGACAGATTGTGGAACTACTTGACCTCCACAAACACAAAGCCAGTTGATCATAATAAATCCCTTCTTCTATATTTCAATATATCATCTTGAACATTTCTCCAGAAATTATCATAAACTTTCTAACACAAATCACCATGACAAGAGGACATTTTTGTGAGAAGTATAAATGGGCACAATTAAAAATTAATATGATATCACAGAAAAATATTCTAATGTGTTATAGAAACCAGTGTTGCAAAAATAATAAAAATAATAAATGTGAGTTAAGAACAGCAAGGTAGAAAATAGTAGAAAAAGCAGTGATCTGAATCAGTTATCCAATCACTTGAAGGAACCCACCTCAAAAGTATTCCGATGGCAATAGGACATTGACGATATGAAAAACAAAATGCTAAGACCCACAAAAAAATTGTTCTCAGAGAGGTTACTCAGTATCAAACAAAGTGGGGAGTTGAGGCATCTAAGAAATTGGTCAGTGTCACCTAAACATGTATGTGTAAGCCCTGGTTTCCAGGGTACAAGTTTTTTAAGATAACAGAAAATTTTGGAGATGGGGCCACGTGAGAGAAGCTGAGGGTCACTCTCCAAGGATGCTGCATCCTCTCTGCAACTGCTCCTGGACAAGGAATAAAGTTGCTTGCTCCAGCACCTGCTATGGCCGTTACTACCTTCTGCCTTCATCGAAGTTATTTGATCTGAACCTTCAGTTGTTGGCTAAGTAAACATTTTTGTCTTACTAAGTTGTTTTAGGTATATCCTTGTGGTAGTATGGAGCTAATAAAGAGGCAAACAAAGAGAGGAGAAAATGAGGGAGGAAGGAATGGTAAAGGGTGAAAAAAGAACAGAATAAATAAATAAGCAGAAAGTCTGATTTTAAAATGTGCTTGTCTTTGTTTTCTCTTGCTGGAACAAAATATTGAGCAAAAAAAACTTTGGACCAAATATAATATTTGACTTATACTTCTATGTCACAGTTCATCACTGAGGAAAGCTAAGGCAGGAACTTAAAAGAAAAACAAACAAACAAAACAGGAACAACTGTCAAGGACTGGCGCCACCTGTAGTGGATTGTCCCACATCAATCATTAATCAAGAAAATGCCCCATAGACAAACTGACCACTTTTCAACTTGATTCAAAAACACACAACCTTTCTTTGTTCTCAAGATCTCATATTACATCACAATACAAAATTCAATCCAACTTTTAAGAGTCCCTACAATCTCTTAAAAGTTCAACATTTTAAAAGTCCAAAGTCTTCTAAACATCCAAGCTCTTAACATTTGACTCATATAAAATATATTAAAAAAAAAAAAAACAAGTTTTATACTTTCTTATTCTAACAGGAAAGAACCAGGGCATAGTTATAACTAGATAAAATCAAAATCCAAAATCCATATGTGTAAATCTTATAGAGTAGTTCAGTGTCCAGCATCTGGAACTTAACCACTCATTATCTTCTATACTCCAAAGGGCTTGGATAGTCCCTCCTCCCGAGATCTCTCTTCTCTCTCTCTCTCTCTCTCTCTCTCTCTCTCTCTCTCTCACACACACACACACACACACACACACACAGCTTATCTAGCAAGCTCAGTCCATTTCACTCCATACCTACTGTGTCCTTAGTAATCATCTCATGGCCCTAACATCTCAAATATGAATCTGCTAAGGTCTCCACTGCAACTGAGGCTGCATCTTGAACAATTACCACTGCCTCTCACAGAACCAAGCTTCTACTACACTCCAAGAATCTTTAATGCCTTCAAAACCAGTACCATTTAGGAGATTCTTATCATTTGACAAGCTTTAGTGCCAGCTTGATGTGAGCTTTAGCCCTTGATGTGAGTTTAGACCATAACTTTTGTGTCCTGACCTCAAGGAAGTACTTCCTAGATAATTAGCCTCAGTGACACTGGTCTCTTACTAATTACAGCTTATTCATTAGTCTCTGCCGACCAGCATCTATTATCCCAATGAAGCACTGGTTTCATTTCCAAAGATGATTAATTTAAATATACCACATTAATAGACCAACATTGTTTTTGAGATAGTCTAAAACTTCCCTCTGAAACGACACAAGTCTGGACTCCATTGTTTAAACCTCAACATTCTTATCTTCAAAACTCTCATAGTAACTCATTAAGCTCTGAGCACTCAATGGATATTTCCTGCCAAAACCTCAAAATTCTTCCACGCAAACACTCTCCCCAACCCTCTCAACTAAACCAAAAATATTGTCAGGTCCATTACAATAATACACTACTACTCTTGGTCCCAATTTCTGTCTTAGTTTACTTTTTTATTGCTGTAATACCACATTGACCAAAACCAGCTTGGGGGAGGATAGGGTATTTGGCTTATTTTTCTCTGTCACAGTCCATCATTGGGAGAAGCTAATACAGGAAGACGGTTTCAAGGAGAAACTTGAAAGCAGGAACTGAAGCAGGAACCATGGAGAAACACTGCTGTCTGGCTTGCTCTGCCTGATTTCCCCAGCTTGCTTTCTAATACAACCCAAGATCACCTGCCCAGGGGTGTAAGCTCTCACGGTGGGCTGGGCTCTCCCGTAGCAATCACAAGTCAACAAAATGCCCCACAGCCTTGCCTGCACACCTGTTTCATGGAGTCAGTCCTTCGACTGAGGTTCCCTCCTCCCAGGTGACCCTAGTTAATGTCAAGTTGACAGGAAGAAAGGGGGGGGGGAAGGGAGGAAGGGAAGGTGGGAAGGACCGAGCATGATACTTCAATGTACCTGCTTATTCCTGTGAGCACCTCATCATTGTCCCTCTTTAATGGAAGGTACATTTCCATTAAAGTAACAATCTGGCTCCCTTCAAGAGATCAAAGCAAGCCCATTCCTCCATAAACATTCATGGATTTCATGGATGATTTAACGACCAAATTACAGAAGATGTCTTGATGGTAGGACAGGTAGTTCTAGAAAATAATATCTTCCTTTTGGACAAAAAGCAGAAGGGTCCTTCTATATCAGGATTTTTCTCTTCTTGTCTTGAGCATGACTTGTTTTTGTTTTGTTTTTTACTTTTTTAATTAAATTTTTATTTTTTTAGTATTAGTTACAGTTTATTAACTTTGTATCCCAGCTGTATCCCACTCCCTCATTCCCTCCCAATCCTGCCCTCCCTCCCTCATATCCTCCCTGCCCCTTTCCAAGTCCACCAATAGGGGAGGACCTCCTCCCCTTTCATCTGACCCTAGCTTATCAGGTATCTTCAGGCCTGGCTGCAAAGTCCTCCTCTGTGGCCTAGCAGGGCTGCTCCTCCCTCAGGTGCATGTGTGTGTGGGGGGGGGGGTGGTCAAAGAGCCAGTTCATGTCAGAAATAGTCCCAGTTCCCCTTACTAGGGTACCCACTTGAATACTGAGCTACCATGGGCTACATCCGAGCAGGGGTTCTAGGTTATATCCATGGTCCTTGGTTGCAGATACAGTCTCACAAAGGACCCCTGTGCCCAGATATATTTGGTCCTTGGGGAGCTCCTGTCCTCTCCAGGTCATACTAACTCCCCCTTCTTTCATTTGATTCCCTGCACTCTTGAGCATGACTTGTAACATATGATTTTTGGAGAGATGCAACCATGTTGTACACATGTTAACAGTTCTACGAGAGTCCAATACTAAGCCGAGTATAGGGATATAAAAGGTAGAGAACTGTGCCCTCAGAGCAAAGAGATCCAGAGAGTAAAAACTCATGTGTGAAAATCATCTGTAGACCAACACTGATGGCATTGCTCAGCGGCAAATGGCTTGTGCATTTGTGCAATTGTAGATGTACACGTCATGCATGTGTGAGTCTACATGTTGTATGTGTGTTTATGTGTGCACGTTTATATGTGTAGTGAATGTGTGTTTACATAGAGTTGTGTGTTTGTATGCACTGCCATTACTTCCTCTCAGTCCAGCTAAAATGAATAAACCCAAGGAAAAACATGGCCTTTAGAGAAAAATTGAATGTAAAATTGTTACATATTTTAAATGTATTTTGACCCCTGCACATCACTAACGACTTTTACTTAAAAAAATATGGTATCAAAAAAGTTATTGTGCTGGACATTGAATTGTAGTCATGGTGAACCCAATAGCTGTGGGACACTGTAAAGGGCATTTTAATATTTCAAAATTTGGTTACCTAATTAGCAAATTGAGGGTAATCATTTATTTAACAAGTAATTTGAGAGTGTTTATGTGACAGAGCCATAGCCATAAACACACACACTAGCCACAACAGTGTATAAGGCAGACATGCAACAAACAACTGTAATTGACTTGCCTTGCATATATGATCACAACAGCTCAAGGCAGAAGGGGTTAATTCTCACAGTTTAGAGGGTACAGTCTCCCATGGCTAGAAAGGCATGCTAATTGGGACATTTCTACCTTGAATGATGACAGCTGCTTGGAGAGTAGCCTGATCAAAGCTTGGTGGGTTAGGGATTATGGTTGTCTGAGTGAAAATGGCCCACATAAACTCGTAGGGAGTGGCATTATTGGGTTGTGGCCTTGTTGGAGTAGGAATTGCTTTGTTGGAGGAAGTGTGTAACTGGGGGTGGGCTTTGATGAAACTCAAGCCAGGACTAGTGGCCTACTCTCTCTTCCTGCTGCCTGCTCATCTGGATGTAGAACTCTCAGCTACCTCTTCTGCCTGCAGTCTGCCATGCTTCCCGCCATGATAATGGTCTAAACCTCTGAACAGTAAGCCAGCCCCAGTTAAATATTTTCTCATAAGAGTTGCATGATCAGTCTAGTCATAGCAATAGAAACCCTAACTGAGAGAGGAAAGAAGCAGAGATAATTGAAAACAGGGCCAGGCTGCAACCGCCAAGGCCTGCCTGTAAGAACTTGCGTCCCAAAGGATCTGCAAACTCTCCAAACAGTGCCACCAGCTTTTGGTTTTTCTCTCCAAATCCTTTAGGATCCTTTTTTTTTTTTTTAATTCTGCATCCTCTACAAAACCATGAGCTTCTGTCTATAAATGGCCTGAGTGTAAGAGGCACTTAATAACACTTATTACTGCCTCTCGTGTTACGTACGGTTTATATTGTTCTGAAAACTTTCTCTTACTGCACTGGCAGCACACTGGCTTTGTTTGAGTTTGTAACAGCTTCATTTCTCATTCATCTGTGTGCTGTTGAGGACGGAAGTGTGAGAACTTCTGTGCTGCTGAACATGGGCTTCCAGTGGCATTCAGGTAGCTACTTAAGAATCATGTCAATGTCTTTTGTGTCCTGTGCTGACTGTAGATGCCCTCCACATAGCATTGGAAGTACTTCTTGCCAGGAATCATTTGCTGAATGATTTTCATGTGAGTGCTTAAGTTGAAGAAACTTCCCTGCAGTCTGAAACATCAGCAGTAGAAAGATATGCGGGAAGCTTAGCAGAAGTGGTAGAACTTGCTCTGTGCAGCAGGAAGACAGAATAAAGACCATATAGGCTCCCTGACTGTTGGGACCTGTGACTGTATTTTATTTTACACGGCAAAAGTGACTTTGCCTGTGTGTTAACTGTGCATGTCTATGATTGAAACAATGTGTATTATGGGAAGAGATAATATGTAGAAGAAGTGAATATAAAACCTAAATAGAGAAGCATCCACATTATGCCCGTTAGTAAACAGATCTTCCTTCTATTGGACCTACAAAAGGAAGTCCCAGGTGAAAGTTAGGCTTCAGGTCTCACTCATGTGGTCTGCTGTGCTATCGGCTCTGTGCTGCCACTTCCCTCTGAATAAAGTTATCTTGCTTTGTTTACAAATCAGTAAGCAATTTTCCGTTCTTTGGTTAAAAGTCTAAGAACCTGGAAACAACATCCCTCTCTCCAGCCACTGTTCTGAGGAATATATTTCAGGAGCGACCTGGGACCACTGGCAACGTTTCACTTCTTCCTTCAACCGAAAAGAAACTGTTTTCCACTTCTTCGCTCAAGAGCCAAGACATAACTTCTGAAAATCCTTCTTAATCCACCTTCAGAAAGTATCTACAACCGACACCACCAAAGAAACATATTTAAACTCTCTGGCCTAATGTCTGAGACTTCGGCGTGACCTGGGAGTTTCTTAAAGAAGAAAAAATAAAATAAAACAAAGAAGCAACTCAGATCCTGGGTCCTGTTACAGATATCATCTAAACAGAAACCCTGAGTAAACCCTGAGCACTAACTGAAAGACAGTTTCGTTGAGAGGTTTCAATACCAGCTGGGCTGCTTACTATCCTACTCTCAAGCAAAGTTTCAAAACAAGGCGTAACACCCCTTAATAAGTAGCTGTGAGAACTGTACCTACAAATTTTGCAAACAAATACTTCTCATAATAGTTCTTGTGGTGTTATTTAGCACCATCTACAGCAGCTCACTAGACTGCACACTTCCTATTCAGTGCTGCAGCCTTAGCTCAGAGGGGCTGTGTCCAAAGCCATTCATACCCCTGGCAGGAGTTACGTAGAGGAGAGACCGGAACATTTTTGAAGTGACAATTCTAAATACGTAAGATGTTGCCCATTTTACAACATATTAACCGTGTGGTCAGGTTGCTTTCAGAAGTGCATGTGACTGTATAAGGAGCCTGGTATTCCTTTATACCCAGACCTTGGGTATAGCGACTTGCTGGAGTAAGGAGCAGACTTCCTGCTGAGAGGCTCTGGGTCCCCAGCCCTCTTCCTTAATCTCCTGCTTAACTTCCCATCTGTCACTGGTCCCCCTGCAGCAGAAGCACAGCTACCCAGTCGTCTGGCCTCCCCCGCGGCGCTAGGCTCCCGGAGCGGGGCCCAGACGGCCGGCTAGGGCGGAGCTGGGCTGGCCGGGAGGGTGCTGCCTGCGGATCTGCCGCCGGGAATCGGCGGCTGGGGCCTGGCTGCGGCGGAGGGGCGCGCCTGGCTGGCGCGGATCCGCCCGCACGTGAACGCCACCTCCAGGCTGGCAAGGTGCCGAGCGGCGGAGCTGCCGGTCTCCGCCCCGCTCCAGCGCCGCCTCAGCCCTTGGCATAGTAATCTCAGTTCCTGATCGCGCAGAGCTGGCTCCTGGCTGCAGCGGACCGCGCGTGTCCCCCGCCAGCAGCGGTGTGGCCGAGGCAGGGCTGAGAATTTGCGGGCGACTGGAAGCTCAGCACTCCTGTGCAGACAGCGGCCCAGCGGGGAACAGCCCGCCGGAGCAGGTAAGCAACCGCCGGAAAGGAGCCGCCCCCGCGGCCACCTGGCCCAGTGGCCAGCCTTGGGAAAAGGAGTCTGGCAATGTGCTCTGTGCTGGTGAAGGAGGGTTTCGCGCCCATATTTTGCTCGTGGATCCCTTGCCTGTTGCTTATGTCTCCAGCCATCCTGCTTCCCAGGAGGGGCCGTGGACTCCGCAGGTGATGCATTTCTCTGCAAGGTTATTGCTCTCTTAAGCTCTGACCCAAAGCTAAAAAGCTTGCTGCTTCTGAGCTGGAAACCCTAATCAGTAGAATATGCACACGGCAAATATGCGAATGGGGGGCGTGTGTGTGTGTGTGTGTGTGTGTGTGTGTGTGTGTGTGCGGCATTTTTGTTATTTTGTTGTGATTATTTCCTGTAAGGTCAAAAACCCGCTCATATGCAATATGTACTCGTTTACATGTTTGCATGTGTATGCATTTGTTAATACATCTGCATAAATATTTCTTCCCGACGTAGGGAGAGAAGAGAAAGGTCCGGCTGAGGCTGATAAAGGGAAGTCATTGTTGAGCTGTTCAGTGTCTAGAGGTGAACTTTGGAACCACATTAAATCAAGGCAGAGACTAGAGGTGATAAACCCTTCTCGGCGTAGATTATAGCAAAGGTCTGAGATGTTCTTCCAGTACACAGCAAATCGTCTTGCTTCCTAGTCAAACGGAAGAGATGTAGGCAACATTTTAGACAGTGGACAAAAGAAGAGGAGAGAGGGGAGACTTGGGCACTGGAAAGTAAATTGGGGTGGAGGGAAAGCAGGAAAGACACACGAGGCTTCAAGGGCTTTTGAAGGGATGTTAAAGGAGATCACTGGTTGCAGTTCAAGGTTAGGATGATGTGAGAGCAGCTGAGGAGGTGGGAGAAGGCAAGAACCTGGGGGCGGGGGGCTTAAGAAGGGAGCTTCAGCTAGCCACCCAGATTGCAACCACCTTTTCTGAAGGTGTTTGCTCCCTTCCGTTTTCACAACGTATTTGTTCACGATCCATAGGTCCATGCCTTCATTTTATTTATTTTTTTCATGGAATCTGGGTCACAACAGGACTGGAAGAAACTGAAGTGTTTACAACACCAGAAAGATTTGCAGAGAGGGAGTGATTAAGGCTTAGCTTCATGAAATATTTACACAGCTCTTGTGTGGGCTTTTGTTTGCTCTTGTTGGTGTTTCTGCATATTTTACCTTGATAATGCTTTAAGCATACTTCTCCCGAATGAGCCTATTTTCCAGTTATAAACTATCCTAGCCTTCCCATTGTGTTCACCATTGCCTACCCTGAGTAACAGTTGTGGGACTAAAGATACATGAGTCACAGTACAAAGGAGAAAATCTTTGCTATTGCTCTCTGCAAATGGCCAGAGTTTGTGCAGAGAATGTTTTTTTGACAAAGAGTCACTAAGAATGTGTTTGGCTTTTTAAATGTGTGGTTTTTTAAGAGTCACTAAGAATGTGTTTGGTGTGTATGTGTTTAGTAGGGGACTATGTTGATCTTAAACAGAAAAACAACGTAGTGATCCCCACTGCCGTCACCAGTCTAGATGTTCAGTCACTGAAGGGAGTTTCCAAGACAGCCCAGGAACTCCAGGAAACACATGTAGCCAGCTGTGGTGTGGTGAGGCATCACCTAATCATCAAGTACTGTTGTGAACATGGCACAGTACAGCATAGCACCCTCACAGGGTGGAGGGTTCAAGTAGTGGCTAAAGCAGGCCAACCTCAGTTGGTGAGGAAGTGGGCTGCCAGCAGGATGTACTAAAATTTTAGTGTTTACATTGCCTCAAAGGACTTTCTCAGGATAATTTTTTGTTCCTGAAAAATTTTTTTGATTATGCCTGAAATAAACCCATAAAAATTCATTTAAGGTGCCAGGGTAGGTTGGTAACCATAGGGAACCTCCCCCTTCTCTGAGGAGAAGGAGGGAGAGAAAGGGGGTAGGAAAGTTGTTTGAAGCAGGGTGGATGGACTGAGAGGAGGGGTGCTGAAGTCAGGATGTAAAGTGAATGAATGAATGAATGAATGAATGAATGAATGAATAAATAAATAAATAAATAAATAAATAAATAAATAAATAAGATTCAGCTATCCTTCACTGTTAGAGCTTTGTCACAAAATCTACAACTTACAGAGAAGCCATCATGGGCTCACAAAAAGGTAAAATACTGGCTTCACACAGGAAGGGCACAGTTTTCATCACAGCTTGTGCTAGGGTTCTCCATGGCTTTGCTTCTGTCTTTTATGTGCTCCTCCATTCAGCCAGCCAGTCACTTGCTCCCTCATGCAGTCAACATGTATTTCCTTGAACAAGGCATGGCCCTCGATGTGAAATACGAGAGTAAATAAGGCACAGTCTGAGTTTACAGCGCTTGATGAAGAGGCAGATAGTAGCAGGTAAGGTGCTGTGGGAAGGAGCTTCACAGGACAGGCTGAGGAGGACACAAAGCACAGGAACCGGAACAATGAGAGCTGCTACCCCAGTTAAGACTGAGCAGGAAGGGCCTTAAGTAAGCAGAGGCCCAGGAAGGCAATTCTGTAAGTACATAAAGGTAAAGATAGGGAGAGAGAATGAAGCAGACTCTATCCCCAAGCTCAGTCCAGAAGAGCTTCTACCTCAGCCTCAGGAAGCCCTTCTGTTTAGAGACAATGAATCCATTCATATTGAGCTGTTCTCAATATGCTTACCCACATTATATCCTCCAAAGAGTTACAGAGGAGAGGTAGCTTCCTTTTTATTTGTCTTTCCAAGGAGGAAAGGGTCTCTGAGTAAATCATGACTTTCTGTAGCTCAGCTGCTTCAAGGACCCCAGTGTTATTGACACTTTGAATGTTGTGACAGTTCATGAGGGGGGAGAGATTGAGTTTATAGAAATGAGTTTTAGAAATATAGGAGAGCTTTTGCTTGCTCAGTTTATTTTTTTTCATTTGTATTTGCTTACTTCTTTACTTTTTTGTTTTGAGACATAGTCCTGCTCTGCCACACAGGATGCCCTTAACCTCATAATCCCCCTGCCTCAGGCTCTCAAGTTGGGTTATTATAGGCATGCACTACCACACCCAGCTACTAATCTTATTTTTATGATAATAGAACTCAGGGATGAAGGTTAGATCCTAGTGATTAGACAAAGCATATAAATATCCCCAATGACTCCAAAAGGCAAACGCCATCGACAAATAACAGTTAATTCTAGGAAATGGACCAAAGAGCACCCAGAAGACACATAGACGTTTTAGATAATTTTTAAGTGAGAGAACTAGTTATATCAACCCTACAGTGATCAGCAAGTGACCTTCTAGACTTGGAATTTTCAAACACCAGGTAGTAAAGACCATGGAATCAGTTTAGTAATGCAATCAACATTTTTTATCGTCGTCTATACCAGGGAGTAAAATAACATACAAGAGTAGATGCTGCCCAGGGGACTTTTAAATGGTTTGCTTGCTAGGCCACACAGGAGGACACTGCAGCCAGTCCTGAAGAGACCTGATAAGCTAGGGTCAGATGGAAGGGGAGGAGCACCCTCCCATCAGTGGACTTAGAGAGGGGCAGGGAGGAGATGAGGGAGGGAGGGTGGGATTGGGAGGGAATGAAGGAGAAGGCTACAGAGGGGATACAAGGTTAATAAACTGTAACTAATATAAAAAATTAAAAAATTTAATTAAAAAATGGTATGCTTGCATGTAGGTATGTCATGAACCATGATGTAAACGTGTACCTCCTGCTGCCCATGTCCTGAGCAGGCTGGGTGCTACTGCTGATAGAGAGGCTTCCAGTTTGCAAACTGCAGCAGTTGAACTAAGGTACCCATGCAGGCTCTCATGCACCGTCCTGAGCAGCAGAACTGCTTCACTGAAAAGGCAACACCTAGAATTGACCAAACGTGTCAACAGAAACTCAGAGGGCATGGCCCACATTGTGGATTGACCTGAGAAGCTTGAGCAAGGAAATGGAGCTTGGTTAGTTTGTGAATGGTGGTTGGATTGAATGGGTAGCAAGAAAAGGGTGGTAGGTAGACATGCAGAAAATAGACATTTACTACAGAGAAACCATCAACACATGAATCATCCCCAGTTGCCCAGTTCTCATCCCCTACTCTCCACCCACGTGCTGCCCTGCCTGGCAACAGCAACACTCACTAATGTAGCAAAACTCTGGAATGCTGCACACTGCTATTAATAACAGCCTTTATGTGGTACCCAAGATCTTTGAACTTGTTCTTCCTACAGGTCGTAGGTTTTCTGCAGTATATCATTTGCCCTAGAGCTTCCCATTCCTCCTAGAGTCCTTACAACTGCTATTGTATTCTCTATTTCTGCATATGTAGCATTTTATGTTGTTAATTATTTTATGTCTAAAATTTATCCTCTTAATACTTTAAAAAAAAATCTAGCTAGAATGGTCACAACAGCATGAATCTGTTGGACCTGCATTCAGTTGAATATGGTAACTGAACTACTGACTATTGACAAGATGTACCAGAGTGTAACATGACTCATTTTTCAGAACACAGCTACAATCACTAAAACAGATGGACAGGGGTTAGTCAGGTGATTGTCACAAGACAAAAAGCAAGTACCCATCGTGAGCAGAATCTCGGAAGCAAAGTACAAGGCACTTTCTTTCCATTGATTGATTTGTGTTTTGACTGTCATCTTACCATAATGTTGAAATATGTTTTTGTGAACTTGGGTTGGCAAGATGGCTCAGGGGATAAAGGGCCTTGTGGGTGAGCTTAATGACCTGGATTCTGTTACTACATGCTAGAAGGAGACAACCTCCAGGCACTGTACCTTACCTCGCCCCATACTCATTCAGTCAATCATCAATCAACCAATTAATCAATTAATCAATAAAGTGCAATAAAAAATAAAATTTTAAAAAAAGGCAGCTAGCATCTGCATGTTCTGCCTAATTGTATTGTGGAGAGGAAAAGTCAGAGTAGAAAGGTTTTGTGCTTTTTTGACTTTCTCCAAGCTCTTGCTGTCTCGGCTCTGGAATAAAATTGTATTGTGGTATTGACCCTTTCTGAATGAAGCTATCTATGCCTTTATTCAGAACAGTGGCACCAACTCAACAGCACAAGTTCATTGATTTGGAGTCAAATACAAGGATTTATGTGTTTTCCTGCTTCATCCTAGACTCCACACTCATCCTCTTTTCCGGTAGTAGTTTAGATTAGTAGTGATCCGATGAATTAGAATTCAGGTCAGGTTTGGGATAATAATATTGGAAGCTGCATTTGAAAGAAAGTGCATTCTTGAATTCCATGGGAAAATGTATATATAATCTTACAGTTTAAATGACTTAGTGTATTAAATGCCAGTGAGAAAATCACTCAGAACTTTTTAACTGGGCATGTGTTGGAATTAGCAACATAGTGACAGTACGCCAATGGTCAAGCTTGAAATTCTCTTATTCTGAAGCCAGCCATAACTTAGGCCCAGCTCATTGACTGCGGGCAGTAACGACAGACCCATGGCCAGAGGGCTAAATAAAATAACCTTATGGTTCCTAATCTCAAATTCAGAGATGGAACTTAGAAATCTGAATTTTCTTTCTTTCTTTCTTTCTTTCTTTCTTTCTTTCTTTCTTTCTTTCTTTCTTTCTTTCTTTCTTTCTTTCTCTTTATGTTTTAGAGGTTCCCAAAGATTTTTAAAGCCAGATTTTATAAAGTCAGTAGCTTATCTTCAATCATGTTATAGCCTAGACACAGGACAGGGATGGTAGTGGGGGTTTGGGCAGTGCTGTTAGAGTCTCCTCCTTAGAGGCAGGAGAAGAGCCTAATTGTGTAGCCTTTCCTTCAAAATTGGTGGTGAGTAAAGTATGCCTTTCTTATCACAAGCTAAAATGGAAGATGGACATTGAAAAATATCTCTCTGTTTTATTCAGTATCTCTCTTCTATGGAGCCACAATTTGGAATGAAAATCTGAAAGCAATGCCAAATTTTGCAGCATCGAGAATTTGTATATTGTGCCCATTAAGGCCAGTGTATGGGTAGAGCGGGGTATAGTTCAGACCATCTCTGTCCCTTTGGTCTGAGATTTCAGTAAAACTGTGGAGACTGGCTAGATGATCTTGAGTACACAAGGTTCCATTTAGAATGTTTAATTCCTGGATTATAAAAAGAATGCATACCACTTTTGCTACTGCTAGGATGTTTGCTGTAGTCAGAATTCCAGCCATGACACTTTCAGAACCAAGAAAATTGTTCTAAAGAAAGCAGAAGACTAAGCCACCGGCATCTCTAGGACCTCCATAGTATTGCTGACTGAGTGACAGCTATCAAAAATCCCAGCCTCCTTCAAAACTCACATTTGTATCTAGCAATTTTATGAAAGAAAAAAAAAATCAGAAAATGTATTTTAAGCATGAATTTCAAACAAACCATAGAAATGGGAGATCTAGTTTGTGAAACATAAAATGATGATGGATTCTTGATTATTTTTCAGGGCTATTGATAAATAGCCTAAATAGACTAAATGTTAAGTAACCATATTGTGCCAATGGAAAGTTCATTATAAAGGATGGAACTTTGTTTAAATGTAATCCTTAGGTGAGTACAGTGCTTCTGTGAGCTCTGTTTTCTGAGTAATCAGAGAGTGCCTTTGTTTCAGTGCTTGTGGACCATTGATTTCTGAAGTGTAACTGTTCCTGCCTATACACTGCTCTTAGTGAGTACACTATACAAATTCTCCACGTTGCAGAATTTGGCATCACTTCCTGATTTTAATGCTGAATTGTGGCTCTGTAAGAGGGAGATACTGACTAAAACAGAGATTTCTTGTTGTTCACATTCTGTGTTAGCTTGTGATAAGAGTGTGCTTTCCCATGATAAGCCTTTATAAATTGTCCAAAAATGCAAGTGCTGTTCATTTTGAGTTCTACTTTGTTCAAATTCGGTTTTTGTCCTTGCTGTATGGCATTTAGAAATAAATGCTCATTTCTTCTAAGTCACTTTCTCAGTGCACTCAATCATGGGTTAAAGTTATGCTGTCTCCGCAAGCCTTCCTTGATTCTTGAGAACTATGTATGAAGTAGTTGACTCTTTAGCATGAATGTTTTAACGTATGATTAGTATATCATTATTTAAGCATACCCTTCAAAAAGCTCTTCTATCGATTACTTATCCTTAAAAAATGAAATTAAAATGAAGTAAATAACTGGATGTTGGCTCTGTTTTCATGTTGAACATTTTCTGAAAGCAGGCAGAAAGGACCGTCAGTGAGGGGAGGTAGAGGCTGAGCTTTGAGCAGGTGTGGGAAAGAGTTTGCAATCCCTGCCACCTGAGCATGTTTTTGTTTGTTTGTTTGTTTGTTTTTGTCTTTATTTGATTGTTGACTCTCAGAACAGAGAATCTTCAGAAATCTTCACTGTGTGGGTGTCAGGTTTGGAGACATAGGTAGCAGCCTAGAAACTGAAACAGTCTGTAAGCCTGCGAAAGCATTATAGCCTGCAGGTACTTGCTTTTCATTAAGTCAACAATGAAGCATAAGATCTAGTATAAAAACATGAAATGCTGGTCTATGATGTTTGGGGCTGGCACAATACAGTTGCCTGTGCTATAACTTTATGACAGTCTCACTCCCCCCATCCCCCACTGTCCTTCTGACCTTGAAGTTTCCTGTAAGTCACTTGTACTCAATCCTTCGACTTTATTCTGAAATGCACATAGAACTCACAGTTACAGGTCTTGGATCTCTGCACAGGGTGTATCAAAGGTACCACAGACTTCTAAAATTCTATGTCTCAACAGAGCAGAAAGATAATTATCCCACATACAGCTAACTCCCATAAACTGGTGAGCCTAATAGGTTTCCATCTTCAAAATATGTAGATTATATAAAAGCTTCATGAATGCAAATTGAATTGATCTAGTCTTAGTAACCGGATAGAGGAGAATTTTTGTTTTTGTTTTCCTTTTTCTTTTTCTTTTTTCTTTTTGTAATTTGGCTGGTCATTTGCTTGATTTTAACTGTCCTAAAATTATAATCATTATCAGTTTTTACTATAATTTATATTTCTTCCTTTGAAAGAGCTATGACTATGATTTCATCTTGAATTGCTTTACATAAGTTTAAATATATCGTGTTTACTTACAGCATCATATGTTTATATGTCATATTTGTGTAGCCTTCTGAAAGCCCAGAGCAAGTTCTAAGCTTTCGAGTAGGGGTACTTGGGTTAAATATCCAAGAATAGCATAGATGCATGTCCTAGTTCCTGGCTGGGTCTTGAGAGCTAAGATATGCCCTCTAAGATGACAGCTGGCTGTGCATACAGCCCTTCTCTGAAGCTAAGCAATAACACAGTTGGTACTGTTCAGCAGAACTGTGCTATTGATATAGGTAAAGATGAGGTGACTTTCGTCAGGATTGATGAATTTGTGTTGCACATAAAAGCAAATGCCCCTTTGCTTATTTCGTTTGTTTTTAAGAAAAGATTTCCTGTATCTCAGGCTGGTCTCTAACTGGCTCTATAACTGGAGATGACCATGAACTTTCTAATCTTCCTACCTTTACATCTAGAATGCTGGAGAAATGCATGCACTACCATGACCAGATTTTCTGTGGTGAAAGGACTCAAATCCAGGGCTTTGTTCTCCTTAGGCATGCTGCTGGCTAAAATGCACCCCTTTCAGACAAAAGGATGCTAATCTCAGACCAATCTTTAAGTAGCAAAAGCTGCCTCAATACCTCTGAAGTCTCTCATCCTTTCTCAACTTTCCTTCCTCATGAAGACTTTGCAAGCCTCCCCCATACCAGGCCTCCTACCTTACTTCTAAAAACATCCTCTCATCTAATTATTAATCCTAAAAATGTCGTTGGTGCCTTGGCAGCTTCATACCAAGAAGACAGTGCTGAGAATAGTATCATTTGAAGGGAAGAGAGGACACAGTACTACATCCACTCTGAGCTTTCTGGAGAAGTAGCATTTCCTTGTGCCATAAGAAGTGTGTAACTGTAGGTGCCATGTCTTCTGCGATGTATTGATAACATGTAGGCAATCATGAATGATAAAATTCTTCAGAGATAATTTTTATTTCCTTAGGAAAAGTAATAATAAGTTTAATATTTTTGTGAAGAAACTGATCTCTAGATCTCCAAGTGATTTTTTTGATATTTGAAAGTGCAGGGGTGGCTGATTAAAAGACTATGCCGGTGGGTTTTGTGACTTCTGAGTGGAGGGCTTCCTGGAGTAATCATGTAAGCCACGACGGGCTAGGGATATGTCAGCCCTTGCTGCTTTATACATTAAAGGAAAGCATTGCTGGATTTATTCTGGGGCTGGCTTTTAAAATGTCGCGGGGGAAGGTACTGATGGGAGGAGGTGTAATTCATCAGGTCGTTAGTCAAAGCATATTGAGCCTGTGCTATGTGCTAGGGATCCAGAGCTGAAGGAAATGGTCTAAGAGTTTAAATAATCCTCAGACTCCTGGAATACTGCTATAGGTAACTATGATTCACCAAAGTTACAGTTGGCCATTGTCCTGGCCAGGATCTTAGGAATTCCCCTAGTAGCCTGACAACAAGCTTCTTTCCTCTCTCCCTGGATCTTTTCCTTCCCATGGGTACCACTAAGTAAGCCTAACTTCTGCTCATCTTCACAGTTGACCACATGCTTGTCTCACCTATGTCCCTTTCTTTCCTGGGAGGTCACCCTGGAAACCAGAAACTCTTCTCAATCCAGTCTTAACGATTCAGAAAATAAAACCTCAGAGGTGAGTGTCCTCAACTCCATGCTAAAGTTACGCACTATAACTGCTAAAAGCAAGAAACAGGGCAAAGTGAGAGAGACGAGGCAGACACAAGAAAAGCCTTCTCATTTCTGCTGATGGCTAGCTTTTGCACAGGAAGTCTCTTCTGTGTGAGTTTGTCACAACCTCACTGAAACTTCAAGAAAAAATAGCTACAAATAACCAAGAGTGACAGTACTACAGAAATGAATTTATTATCGGGATGATATAATAATATAACATAAATAATGTAACAGACGTTACAGAAAGCTCATTATTCTGACAAACCACTGCTGGAATAGAGGGTGAGACTCCAGTAAGTGTTAAGTATGTTCAGAGGCCATTGGTTTGGGTAGTTCCTTAGACTTGGTGACAATGTCTACCCTAGAGCCTCATTATTGGGGCTCTCACACCAGAATGCTAAAGATGTCCAGCTCTTCAACAGCTGCCCCACACTCTCTTGTGTCTACCTTGTAGCCCCCCACCTGACCCCTTGGTACTCCTCATCATTCTTCTGTGGGTCTTCTCTCCAGGGCCACAGACGGGTAACTGAAGTGGTAGTACATGCATCTGGTCTCTGGTGTTTTCCCAGAGCAGTTAACTGTTCTCAATCCAAACTAGAAGGGAGGTTATCACCCAAGAGGCAAGAGAGGAGGCTAAAGGGCAGAGTGCCACGTCTGTAGTGGAAGAGCAACCAGCCCTGCATGGGACGTGTGAGATGGAGTGAAGCAAGAGAGGGAGCTGAGGCAAACATGCAGGCACTTTGCAGCGTTGGCTCCAGGCAACAGAAGAACCCTCATGTGTTACATTTTAGCCATCTACTCATTAAAATACAGGTGAGATACAGAACACAGCTCATACAACTCTCAAAATGTTTCTTCAGATTCCCTGCCAGTGGCACTTTGCTGAGCCTATTTCTCACAAAAGCTAGAATTAAAAATTTGAAATTTTAAAAGAAAGTGAGGAAACATGTTCCACAAACTATATTGGAGGGAGCTCTATACATTCGGGGTCACCCAGCCCCAAAATTAGGTGTTTCCCAATGCCTTGCTACACTGTCCCGCAGAAATTATCATCAGGAAGGATTAAGCAGGATTTTATGAACTGCCTTTTTCCAACTTGGATTTCATCTCCTATTACTTTAAAAAGAAATATGAGAATAGTCATAGAAATAGTCATAAGGCATATTTTTGAATAAGTGCGTGGGTTCAAGGAAAAGCTTTTTAAGTCCATAAATCATTGTATAGGCAATAAACCCTGCAAACATGGCTTTATCAGAATATCCAGGTAACACGTATGTTTGGCAAACAGCATTTCTTTGTTTCTCAAAAGCAAAAAAAAAGTGCATTTCCTAAGTCACATGCACAGCCAGTGCACGCATGTGCGCAAACACGTGAACACTCACATGCACAGCAAGAAAAAGCCAGGCCTGTGTCTTTGTTGAACTTGCTGTGGACTTTGGACTTAGAAACTATTTATAGAACTGGTGTTTCTGAGGTTGATGTTTTAATCGTAGACGTTCGTTACTCAGGAACGTTAAGCAATGCCCTATGAGAGCTTCTAGCTTAGTGTTCCGTGTGAAACTGAAAACAAAAAATGCTGTATGCAGAGGAGGCTGGAGACAGGCTTAAACTCCAATGCCAGGCAAACGCTAAGGTCTGCATTCGTGTCCCTTGTGGCACTCATTGTCATCGCACAGGGCCTCACAAATGCCGTCAGCTGCTTCACCAGGCCCAAGCTATGATTCTGATGCAGTAGTGAAGCCGAAATATACTGAGCTCTGTCAGCATGAAGATCAAAATTAACCAGTCTTAAACACCATTGATATTTTTCTAGTAAATAAGAAACTGAAGGAATTCTCTTCGGGATTGGTCGTGCCCTGCCCCCTGCTAGTCATTCACGACCTTTGCCATGTCAAACCCTCTCTATTGCAGGAAGTGGTGGCAGAGACTGCTGCTTTCTGCTGGAGACTTCCAGAGTGGTTTTGACATAAACTTGGTTGGCCCAGGTTTACTTCTTAAGTTTAACAGTTATGAAAGTATGAGTATGTCTTTTAAAAATATGTGACTGGTAGGCCAAAGCTGTGATATCACAGGTAATATTCCTCATGGAGAGGCTAATCTATTTAAAGACATTTGCAGCTAAAGTCTACTTAATAAAAATATTCACTAAAATTAAGTTAAATAAGTAGCATTTAATCGAAGATCAATATAAATTGGACAGATTTGTGTACATGGCACAGGAAGCCATGCTTTGGGCCTCAGAACCTGGTGTGCATTCAGTCTGTACTGTGAATGTCAGCCTGTTCCTATTTTCCCAGTCCTCTGTGGCTTTTTCTTTAGCCTTGCTCCAGGTTCCTGAAGTTATGGTGACCTTGACATTTTTTCAATACACATCCTTCTTACCTATACCTTCCTGCTCACTAGAAAGTTTGCTTTTCTTCATTTATAGGTACATTTGTAAGGAAATGCCTCATGAAGCTCTTTTTTTTTTTTTTTTTCCTGCAGGGCAGTGATTCTCAACCTGTGGGTCACAACCTCTCTGGGGTTGTCTAACAACTAAGACCATAGAAAAACAGATATTTACATTACGATTCCTAACAGTAGCGAAAATACGGTTATTAAGTAGCAACAAAAATAATTTTATGGTGAGGGTCACCACAACATAAGGAACCGTTTTAAAGGGTCACAGCATTAGGAAGGCTGAGAGCCACTGCTCCGGGGAGTGTGGACACATACAAAAGCTGCAGGACTCCTTGCAGCTGTCTGCAGCATTCTGAGTGTGAATGTCTGCCATTCATGCTGAAGACAAAGCTCTTGAAAAGCCTGGACCTCTGCCATAATCTTTTCTTTGTCCTTTCTGGACGCTTAGAGGTGTTCAGTAGGAAGTTCCTCCCTTGATAATGCACGCTGTAGGGACTCGTATCACAAACCTCAAGGTGTGTTCTGAAGGACAGTATTATGAACATGGACAAAGGGACTCTATTTTCATAGCTAGACACAGAGACTCTTAAGCCACTTCAGATAACAAAGGCAGAAACTGGTCCTGATTTAGGGGCATAAGGTAATACGTTTTTGTTCACTTGAGAATGTTTATAAGGCTGAGTCAGATGTGGAAGTTTAGCATATTGGTTTCTTGGACTTTTAAAAATCAGCTGTCTTGAGATGGGAACCATGTTTGAGTGGGATCTAATTGCTTTTTCACGTAAATGACCCCCAAATAAATGATTATGGTGTAACTATTATTAGAGCTGTTTTTCTTTGAGCATTTGCCCCTGGAAAACACTGCCAAAAGCTCCTGAGCACAGGGGACATACATTTTCGAGAGCATCTGTGTAGTGTCTCCACCGCGTAGGCTGGCTGGCAATTCCTGTGATTTGAATTGGTGAAGAGGAAATAGCTGTGGTTTCCTGCTGGAGTTTCTGTGCAATAGTGAGAAGAATAGGAGAGGACCCAGGCTGTTGTGGTTGCCTGCTTGCACACTGCCGCTCTTTTTTCTTCTGTGAACAACAGGAAGCCAAAATTCGTACTTTAATGATTTCAACTTATGTTCAGAAAGGACGAATTTGTGTACCAATGTAGAAAGTGTAAAATGAAAAGGAGGTCCCCACTTTTAAGGCACAAAAGCCTAAGAAAGAAAGTAAAATATTAAGAAGAATGTAGACAAAGAAATGAAGCAGTCACAGCAGAAGGAATCCACTTTTACTTGACAGACATTGTGACAGCCCTGAATAATTGGAGTTGTTTCCAAATGTTCATTGTTATATTTTATTGTTAGACTGCAAGTAGCATGCTATTGGAACATATTTTAAAGAAATAACTGGTAAACTCTGGTAGTTTGGGTGTGTTGATTGGTGGCTTGGTTGATTATTTTTGAGATAAGGTTTCAACTGTGTAACCCAAGCTGGCCTTGAACTTTGTAGGCCTGACTGTGTAGAACTCAAGGAATTTCTCCTGCCTCAGCCTCCCTGATACTATGGTTATAGGTCCGTGCCACCATTCCATGCTATGGATAGTTGTTTTTGTTTGGTTTTGTTTTGTTTTGTTTTGTTTTGTTTTGTTTTTTGTTTTTAATCTAGTAATTGAACCAAAGTACAAATTATTTTGACAATTTTTCTGTTCTCTTAGCATGAACCAGATTCTCAATTCCTTGGCTGTGTGTGTGTGTGTGTGTGTGTGTGTGTGTGTGTGTGTGCATAAGTGTGCAAGTAAGCCTGCATGCAAAGACCAAAGCAGGACATCCATTGCTTTCGCTTGTTCGTTGAAAGAGATTTTCACTGATCTAGAAGCTCGTGGTTCTGGCTGGACTGCCTGCCAGTGGGATTTTAGGATGCACCAGATTGCCCTCTGACACTAAGATTACAATAGCTTTGTTTGGCTTTTCACATTTCCATCAGATGCTAGGGATTCAAACTCGTGTCCTCAGGAACATTCTTACCATTAAACCATCTCCTCTGCCCTAGTCTGTTATTTTTGATGTGAATAGATGAAAAAGGCATATTCTAAACCCCTGTCACAAAAAGGTAAAAATGAAGTGACATATTTTAATAACTTGATACTATTTCATTTTGCATTGCCATAACTTTTAAAAGATCTATTTTATTTATGTGTTTGTATCTATCTATCTATATAAACCAATATATATTTTATATCTGTTTTGCCTGCACATATATTTGTGTACCACATGCATGCCATGCTTGGTAAGGACAAAACAGGTCATTGGATACCCTGGAACTGGAGTAAAAGGCTGTTGTAGGCCGCCATGTGGGTGCTGGGAACTAATCTTGGTCTCCTGAAAGAGCAGCAAGTGCTATTAACTGCTAAACCGTCTTCTCTTCCTCTACAACAATTTTTTAATGGGCATGCATAGAAAAATATTTTATAACTCAACACCTACTCTGAACTGGAAAGACTTAATGGAAACTTGTTTTATAAGCCAAACAGCTGTAATGATATGCAGTGGTGAACTCATTCTAAATTTTCCATTCCATGCATGGTGGGAGCCTCAGGGTGCTTTCACAGTCGCCACTTAGTGCATCTTTTATCTTTTGTAGGCCCAGGAAATCCACCAGTAAAATATTTCAGTATTTCATTTATAGTATCCAATTTTCTGCTTTGTAAAGTAGGCAAATAAAATGTATTATTTAAACAAGAATTCATGGAAAACATTGAAAAATTTAAAACCCATGAAAAAGGGAAGAAGCTACATAGTTTAATTGAACTTATTTTGCCAAAGAGGTAAAATTGGCAACAGTGTATCGCCCAGTTGTGTTGGTGAATGTGTTCCTCTGCTCTGGTCAGATAGAAACACTCCTGTAACACCTGTCACTAGCCTGTTACAAACCATGCCCTTTGGTTAGAGAGGCAGAGCATCATATGTTCAGGAAAACTAAGACTTGCTTCTTACCAAGAAAGGTTAGAGAACAGAAATAACTGAGTAGAGAGGAGAGAGCTGAGTGTGTCCTTAATATGGAAGTAGAAACAGTATGCATCTAAAATGGTGAAGTTTTCAGTTTGTTTGCTTAGGATGTCAAGAGTTAAACAAAAAGTGTCAAAAAAAAAAAACAAAAACAACAACAACAACAACAAAAATTTTAAGGTCTAACAATAAAAAGTACAAGCACGAACATGAATCATTGTGGGCTCTTATGTTGTTAGTGGATTTCTGAGGTCCCAGGGCTGTGGCAGCTCTTAGAATTCCATGCAGTTATGAAGATCCATCTATGCTAAATCAACATTAGGGTGAAATGTGTTTAACTCACTAACTGAGCAACTCTCCTAGCTTAGCAACATAGAGTATGGACGGTACTGGCTGTTCCCTCCCCTGCTTGCACATCTGGCTTACCTTTGGCTCCCTGCTCCTGCTCAGGATCTTAGGGCAGTTTAATATCACATGCCACTACCCTGGATAAAAACCAGAACCCAAATTTGAAACACAGTTTCCATTTAATGGGTATTGAACATTGGCAAAGAAAAAAAAATAGAAAAACAAAACAAAACAATAAACAAACAAAAAAACAAAGAGGCAGTCAATCAAGGCATATGTGCTCTTTTGGTTATGGTGATGGTTACACCTTAAGCATTTGTGAGAATTCATAAGCATGAATGCTCTAACAAGAGCAAATATAACTGTATGTGAATTGTTTTCATTATTAAAAATCAATAAAATCCAGTTTAGAATTGTGGCCCATATTATAATGCCCTTCTAGTTCTGAAGTCAGAAACGTGGGTCATCTGGAGAAAACGCTTATCCTGACCCTGTTAAAATGGACCTCAGATTTGAGCTAACAGTTCTATCGCCTGAGATAATGCCATGTTACCACTCTGCTAAGAATCATGTGCAGTGCATCCTCTGGTGTCTATGATTCGGGCATGCCTGGTCTCCACACTCACATTTAGACTGGAGCAGAATACCTTTCCATTTTGCTGACTCATGAAAAGTGCTATGTTTAGTGTCATAAAGGCTAACTGTTGAGCCACTTAGAGTCCTTAAAAATGTGGGCCTTCTAACCCAGCAGGAAAGAAACACACACACACACACACACACACACACGCCTCAGTAACTATCATCCAATCAGATTATGGGAAATCCTGTAGCCAAGGTTGCCTTCAATTCATTGAGCCGCTATCCTTGAGGCTATGGATCAAGAGAGATATCAGGAAAAGATTATTTCACACACACTGGCATTTTCCCAAAATTTCAGTAATTCTAAGCTCTTTGAAAAATGATTTTTCCTCCTGCTGTTCTCACCAGTTTTTTTCCCACACATTGCCAATCTCTGTATCCAGTTGATTTATCAGTACTTTGGGCTAGATGGGAAGTAGGGTGGCATGGAGGGCCAGCATAGTTAAGGTAAGCAGTACTTGTGACAGAGCCCGAGCTGAGCAGTACAAGCCGGACCCCTGCCATGTTTTAATACTGGCATGATTCTCATTGGCTGCCGTCCAGGCAGATTACTGGAAGCAATGTTTCAAAGCAGTGTTGGAAACACCATCAACAGCTGCAGCTTTTTCACCATAAGGAGCCACTGAATGGTTTTTGAGCTCAGACTAATGGGACCAGACCTGTTGCAACAGGATTTCATTTGATACAATGATTATGAGACTGACTGTGAGGTACCCAAACCTCAAGCATGACTGGAGACCAGCAGCTGCTGTGCTAGTCTACCTGCAGAGCAGGGGGAAGACCTGGAACAGTGTTCTTAATCTGGCTGCTGCGATGCCATGGGCATCCGTGAACTCAGTATGGAAGCCTGAGGGGTGCCCTAGAGGGCTTTGCGGCTGAGGGCTGTGCAAAGACGCTGGAGTCTCAGCTGTTGCTGTAGGAGACAAAGTTACGCCCACGTCTGGCAGAGATGACACAGGAATTGGTGACTTCATGACTAGAGGTAGGAGGGTACCAGAATCAGCAAACTGACAGAGAAACATTGGTACTGCTAATAGAGATGGAGAGGACAAGAGCGACAACCTGTGTAGGCAGAACCACACCGGATCCAGCAGTGGGAGCTGCTTGTGGCGTACTGGCACAACGCTCCACACTCTGCTGTCCAGCTATACCCACAGAGCTCAAGGGCGGAGAGAGGGAGAGGACTCAAACTGCAGCCTAAAGCCAGTGCCATTAGATAGGGTGAATGCCAAGGACAGGAAACAGTAGCCTAACAAAGGGAAGTCAGACTCAGAGGAAGGAAGACATGAAGTCAAAGCCACAAAGAGGTCCTCTGCCAGTGAGAGGGAGCATCACGGAGACGTGACAGTGGTAAAATGGTGCCCGGACATCATTGCAATTAGGAATATGACTGGGAGAGAAACTAGGATGTGGCACTGGTTGCAGTCCCGCACACAGTAGGCACAAAAGCAGGAGCAGTTACAAGGTTATCATTGAAAAGGCATACTTATCTTCCCCAGCCTTTAGGGATTGTGAAAACTGTAACCCAGACCTTATGGTGGTACTATGAGATGCTGCCTTAAAAAAAAAAAAAATCACAGACTAAGTTTGTTGCATAATAACATCTCCTGACCTTTAAAGGGTAAAATTATGTAGTTCACCCCAGTTTAGAAGAGATGTGTAGTCCTGACAAGAGCATAATATTTTTCTGTAGCTCTCCTGAGAATGCCCTGTTTGCAAAAACAAAATTTCCCTCAACTGTGCTGAAGCTGACTCCTATCAAGTTACCTGAGGTAAGAGCAGCATGTCTGTCAGCTTCCCTCTTCCCACCTATAGTGTGTATTGAAGCACAATTGCACCTCTGACAGTGGTAGGCACATATATTAACGAAAATGTAATTGCTTCAAAATTATCAGTGAAAAGTAAAACAGAATATTGTATGGCATCAACACACACACAATTTCTTACGCATGAGTGAGGCTCAAGAACCCCACCCAGTCTGTTTGCATTGTTGTCACCCAAGAGGCTGAGAACCTCTACTCTGATGCAGCAAAAGCCAGTTTGCTTTGCTAGGAAATGATTTAGAAACTAGCACCTCTCTTCCAGGACCAGCAGTTTTGTCTGTCTCAAATCAGTCATTTTAAAAAAATGCACACAACTAAGAAATCACATTGAGGAAGAAGAAAACACTCCAAGACATTTGCAATTCTCCAGGAGAAACCACTGCAAGAAGGAGGGTTCTGTGATCTCTAACAACTTTCCCCCAGCATAGTATTTTATGACATGAATAAAGTCACTCCTCAAAAGATATAGGCACTCCCCAGGACCAGGAAGATGACGCCATTGGGAAAGTACTTGCTGTGCAAGCATGAAGGAGACAGCCGGTCTCAAAAAGTCATAAATTAGAGACCTGATGTCGACACTTTTTCTACACATGAACACACACCCAGAGTCATGAACACACATACAAACATACGTAGACATATCCATATGCACAAGCATGTACACACAAATGCACACTTATTAATATGCATACAAATTGCATACAAATATGCACACACATGCAAACTGACATACATAAACATATAATATGCACACAGGCACACACAGGCACACATGCATGTACTCACACATGCACGTTCACATACTTACATACATGCCTGCACATACATGCACTCATTGTGTGCATACACATACCTACTACACATGCACACACATAGGTCATATACATACATACATGTGCAAACACACACACGCACACTAACAGTCACATATATACACACATACACTCAAGAATACACACACATACACATGTATAGTCATATATACACATACAGCATATAATCATCACATACATACACTTATACATGCACATGCATGCATAAACATGTCCACACACACAGGAAATACCATACTGTAGGTCTTGTTTAGGCAGCCATGTTGTTAAAATGTCAAGGGTGCGCTCCCTGTCACACATGGAAGACACTCTCTACCACCAGATATTCTGGTCCTCTGGCTCTTACAGTCTTTCTGGCCCCGCTTTTACAATGTGTTGTGAGCCGTAAGTGTAGGATTTGTATTTTATAAGATAAGGTTGGGTACCCTATGGTCATTTGTCTCCTGCATTTTGACTAGTTACAGGTCTCGGTAATGGTTTCATCTGCTGCAAAAAGAAGCTTCTTTTGATCATTGGTAAGAGCTACATTTATGTATGGGCATAAGGATAGATATTTTGAATGCAGGTAGGAATTATGCTGCGTTAAGGAAGTAATGATAGTAGGTTCTTCAGAGTCCGTGATCTCACCCATTGGTTTTCTGTAAAGTGTCAGGCATGAATTCCCTGCTACCGAGTGAATCTTAAATATAACTAAATGACTGCCAGTTACCTCCAGCAAAGGCCACTATTGCACCTTTGGTGCTGTCTTGCTGTGCTGGCCTTTGTTGTGGTTCCTATGCCTTTCAGCTGGATAGAAGTGCTATTGTTTTTCTGTCCTGGCAAACTTACATTGCACCTTCAGGTTTCTGAGACCTAGTCCTCAGAGAAGAGTCTCCGAGGTCAGTTCCAGCTTGTTTTCTCCAAGGCCTGTGCCTGAAGCCTGTGAGCTTACCTTCAAGTCCTAGGAAGCCACCATGGGCAACGGCAATAGCTCATAGTTTTCAGTCTCTTGAACTCCCATGGCCGTGGGCTTTTGTTAGATAGCCTTTGACTCTTGTAGAATACAAAAGCACACCAAATGCTAAAAGATGTATACAGTTACATCTTTTATTTATTTGTTTTGTTTTTGTTTTTCGAGAAAGGTTTCTCTGTGTAGCCTTGTCTGTCCTTGACTCATTTTGTAAACCAGGCTGGCCTCAAACTCACAGAGCTCCACCTGCCTCCACCTCCCAGAGTTCTGGGGTTATAGGTGTGTGCTACCACATCCAGCCTGTTATGTGTTTTCTATATGTGTTTTAAGTAAATGTGAGATAATATATTTCCCATTAATTTTCAAACATCCTTACTCCTTTTCCTTCCCTCTCCTCTTTATTGTCCCCCCATTCCTGCTTAAAGCCTCCCATTTTTCTCATTCCTTTCTTGAGGTCATCTGCATCCCAATATCTCCTTCTCTAGAGCTCCTTCTCCCCTCCACCATGGCCTCTTTTTCACTTTTCCAGCTTTTGCAGGTTATGCACTCATATCCCAGGTTATACACTCAAAGTTAAAGCTTTATAGAGATAGAACTCCAAAATAATAGAAAATGTCAATATTTGACTTTTAGGGTCTGAGTTACCTCACTCAGTGTATCTTCCGGTTTCATTCATTTTACTTGCAAATCACGTGATTTCCTTTGTTACAGTTGAATAGTAGTCCATATATATGCACCACATTTTCATTATCCATTGAAGGGTGTATAGGCTGCTCCCATTTCTTATCTATTGTGAATAGAGAAACAATAAACATGGCTAAGCTAGTATCTGTGGAATAGGATGTCGAGTACTTTGGTTATATGCCAAGGAGCAATATATCTGGGTTATATGGTAGTTCCACTTTTAGCTTTTTGATACTTCTCCAAATTGATTTCCAGAGTTTCTCCACCAATTGCAAATCCCAGCAACAGTGAATGAGGGTTACTCTTTCCTCACATTACCAAAAGTGTTTGTTGTCAGCTGTTTTATTGATTTTATCCATTTTGACTGGAATAAGATAAAACTTCAATATAATTTGTGTTTTTATTTCCATAATTGCTAAAGATGTTGAACACTTTTTGAAACATTCCTTAGCCATTTTTATTTTTTATTTTAAGAATGCTCTTTAGTCAGTGGCTGGCTCTTTGATCACCTCCCCCTGGGGGTTGGGGGGAGCAGCCTTACCAGGCCACAGAGGAAGACAATGCAGCCAGTCCTGATGAGACCTGATAGGCTAGTATCAGATGGAAGGGGAGGAGGACCTTTCCTATCAGTGGACTTGGAGAGGGGCATGGGTGGAGATGAGGGAGAGAGGGTGGGATGGGAAAGGAATGAGGGAGGGGACTACAGCTGGGATACAAAGTGAATAAACCAATTAATATAAAAATAACAATTAAAATTTAAAAAGAATGCTCTTTAGCACATATTTGTGTAATTATTAAAACTTTATACTTTAATCACATTTTCCACTCCCCAGCTCCTCCAACACTACCTACCACAAATCATGTGCTTTCCCTCTCTGCCTAACTCAAAACAAAGAAACAAAGCAATAAGACAAGAAGCTCCATATCAAAAGAAATTAAAACAAAAAGCCCACAAGCAAACCAAAACAAAACATAGAGTCAATTTTGTAAGGCCTGACCTGGAGTATGGCTGATATACCCAGTCCACTGGAGAAACTGAGCTTCCCGTTTTTAACCTATTACAAATAACTTCTTGGTTATGGTGGGACTTTGTGTCTACCTCCCCTTCTCAGTGTTGGGAGTTTTTCTGGTTTGAACCTGTGCATGCTGTAACAGTCTCTGAGTTCATATGTGTATCAATCCTGTGCTTGGAAGACTGGTTCCTTGGAGTCATTTACCATCTCTGTCTCTCACAGTCTCTCTGACTCATCTGCATAGATCCTTGATCCTTGAGGGGAAGGGTTTGATTAAGACATTCCACTTAAGAGGCTCCAAAGTCTCTTGTCCTCCAACTTTGTCCAGTTGTGGGCCTCTGTAATAGTTGCCATCTCCTGTAAGAAGAGGCTTCTCTGATTAGGAGTGAGTGATGCTAGCTCTAAGGGTCGAGCAGTATGTCACTGAGAGTCAGTTTATTGCTATGTTCTTTTATAGTGAGTTTTTCCCCAGGCCCATGATCTGTACAGTCTCAGGTCTGTGGTAACTTTAGCAGTGTCAGAGGGTTCTGTCTCAGGAATGAACCTTAAATGAAATGAAATGGTGTTTGGTTATTTCCATAATATTTTTGTCCCTACTGTAGTCAGGCCACTGTTGTAGGTTACAGGGTTCATATCTGGGTGAAACGGATGGTTAATGTTGTTATTATTATTTTTTATGCAGAGTACCTTCCAACACTATAAATACTAATCAGGAAGAGTTAAGCTTCTCATGCCTGTGATCTCAGCACTCAGAGAGGTAGAGGCAGATGGACCTCTGTGAATTCCAGGACAACCTAGTCTACAAAGTGAGTCCAGGACAGCCAAGGATATTCAGAGAAACCCTGTCTTGAAAAACATACAACAAACAAACAAACAGAAAGAGTTAAGCTTCTAGGGGGGTACGAGCTTGATTTCTTGGTGTTTTATGACATAAGTAAACAGTGTCTTTCTTCATCAACATTGCTTTATTATCAGGTTTTGAAGAGTATGTGATATTTGAGGAGGGATCTATGGGACCCCTTTAGCCAACAATTCAGCACGATGTAGCCAGTTCCTGGCATGGGAAGTCTTACTTTGTGGAATAAAATATCTAATTAAGGCATCATTTCCCACATATGGCGACTTCATTTCAGTTCCTTTCATATGTGTATATATGTATATAAAAACTTCTGCAGTAGTAGGTTTCATTATGACTTTTCAAAAGGCCTTTAATGTAAGTTCTCCTTCCCCATATGCTCACCCTCCTTTGCCCTACTCTCCCATCCCCCTGCCCATCTAATCTTCTTCTAGCTTCCCCTTTATCTCTTTATCACACTGTGTTCTGTTTTCCCTTTCTTGGAAGAGCCCCTCCTCCCACTCTTTTCTTACTAAGTACCTAATTTTTGTGATTATTCAGGTTTAAGCACACATCTCAAAAGCTTAAAAGTGAGCATCTACATGAGAAAACATGCAACATTTCTATTTTATGTTCTGGATCCCCTCATAATGATTTTTTTTCTAGTTCTATCCATTGACCACCAAATTTCATTAATTTTGTTTTTGACAGCTGACTAATAACCAACTGTGGAAATATATCACATTTTCATTATCCATTCTTCAGTTTATGGACATCTAGGCTGTTTTCCAGTTTCTGGTTATTGTGACTAGAGCAGCAATAAACATGATTGGCAAGTATCTCTGTGGTATGATATAGTCCTTAGCATGTATGTCCAAGAATGGCTTAGCTGGATATTGAGGTAGACTGATTTCACCTTGTAGATGAATCTCTACACTGATTTCTGTAATGGCTATATCAGTTTGCGCTCTGACCAGTGATGAATACAGGTTCCTTATTTTCCAAATCATCACCAGCATGACCTGTCATTTCTTTTATTGATCTTTGACATCCTAACTGGGACAAGGTGAAATCTCAAAGTTCTTTTATGGCTAAAGATATTGACAATCTTTAAGTGTTTCTCAGACATTTGTGTTTCATCTTTTGAAGACTCTCTGTTCATGTCTATACCCCATATTTTAATTGGGGTATTTGTTTAATTGATGTTCAGTTATTTGAGTTCTTTATATATTCTAGATAGGAGCCCTCTATCAGAAGTGTATTTGATAAAGATCTTTCCTGATTCTATGGATTCCAGTTTGACTGCATGCTATTCTTTGTGATAAAGAAGCTTTTCAGCTTCATGGGGTCCTATTTATTAATTATTGGTTGTACAACCTGTGCTATTGGTGTCCTGTTCAGAAAGTCCACTGATAGGGGAGGCCCTCCTCCCCTTTCCTCTGACCCTCATCAGGACTGGCTGCATTGTCTTTCTCTGTGGCCTGCTAAGGCTGCTCCCCACTTGGGGTCGATGATCAAATTGCCCAGCCACTTTGGATCCTCTTGAGTGTTAACAGTTTCTTCAGTCTTAAATTTTTATCCTAGTGTCTTCTGTAGAGCTGGGGAACAGAAATTGGTTACATTTTAAAAACTGTATATTGTTTAAATTTTTTATTGATTGTCATTGATAGTTTTGTTGGGTATGATAGTATGGGCATCTAAGTTCGTTCAGGGCTTGTATAATATCAGTATAGGACTTTCTGGTTTTCGAAATTCCACTGAAAAACTGGGTGTTATTTTAATGGTATCCTTTTACATGTGATTTGTATTTTTTTCCCTTGCAGCTTTTAATATCTTTTGTTTTTACTAATTTTTATGTGTTAAAGTGAATTTCTTAACTGTTCCTGTCTGTTTGGAGTTCTGAATGCTTCTTATACCTTGAAAGGCTCCTCCTTCTTTAGATTGAGAATTTTTTTCTATCATTTTTTAAAAATTATTCTCTGTGTCTCTGCCCTGAGTTTCTTCCCCCTTTTCTATACATTTTAAGTATAAGCTTAGTCTCCAGAGTTTACTTTCATATTGTCCAGATTTCCTGGATATTTTGTGCCTAGATATTTTTTTAAGATTTAACATTTTCTTTGGCTAAACTATCCATCTATTTTTACTTTCCCTTCAAGACCTGAAATTCTTTATTCCATGTCTTTTAATCTATTGGTGAAGCTTACCTCTGAGATATGTGTTTGGCTTCCTCAGTTTCTCATTTTCAGTTTTATTTTGGTTTGTGTTTTCTATAGATCTTCTACTTCTTTCATGTTTTGAATTATTTTAATTCATTCAGTCAACTGTTTGTGTTTTCACAGTCTTCATTAAGGCTTTTAGTCAGATCCTCTTTAAGGTCCTTGAACACATTTAAGATTGCTATTTTTAAGTCCTTCTTGTGTGCTTCAGTTAAATTTCCCTTTTCAGGGCTTTAGCCAATAGGTTCCTGGTTTCTGAAACAGATATAGTGTCTTGGTTGTTCATGTTTGTGGTTTTGTACTGGGAACTAGGTACCTAGAAATAATCAAACCCAGGGATGGAATCAATAAAATAGAAATGAGAAAAAAAATAATCAATGAAACAAGGAGCTGTTTTTTTTTTTTTTGAGAAAAATCAATACAATTGACAAACCCTTAACCAAAATAAACACAGAGAGACTATCAAAATTAACAAATCAGATATGAAAAGGGAGACATAACAACCTACACTTGAAGAGATCCAGATGTTATGACAAGTTTAGTGTTTTTGCTGTAGATATCTTGTCTTGACTTTGTTGTGTGGGTGTTCTGTTCTTTGGTTGCTGTTGCACATTCTGGGTCATAGTTAATTATGGTGGTTTTGAGATATCTGTATCCCAGCCTACTGTGGCTGCTGGTGGTCTGTGGTAGAGAATGATTGTGGAGTATAATAAAGGAATCCATAGCCCACTTTTAAATTAGGTCATTTGTTTTCTTATTCTTTGTTATTTGAGTTTTTTGGATATTCTGAATATTTATGCTCTATGAGATGTTTAGATACCAAAGCTTGCCCTCATACTTTGTAGGCTAACTTTTATTCAATTTACTCTTCCTTATCTGTACAGAAGCTTTTTAAATTTATGAGGTTCTACTTGATAATTATTAGGATTAATTTTTGAATAAAGGAGTCCTATCCAGAAAATCCTTTCTTATACCTACATCCTATAGGGTTCTATCTTCATTTTCTTCTAGCAGTTTCAGAATTCCAAGTTTTATACTGAAGTGCCTGATGCATTTAGAATTTATTTTGTGCCAGGTGGTAGAGATATATCTAATTTTATTCTTCTGTGTGTGGACATTCCATTTTCTCAAAATCATTTTTTCAAGATGCTGTTTTTTCTCCAGTGTGTATTTTTTATATCATCCCCAAAATCAGATGGCTATCGTTACATGCACCCATGTTTTGGTCTTCTGTTTTGTTCTATCAATGTTCATGTCTACTTTTGTGCCATTGCCAAAGTGCTTTTATTATTACAGCACTGCAATATATCTTGAAATCTGGTATGAGAAGCCTTCTAGCATTGTTTCTGTCAATTTGCTGAAAGTTTTATCATTTATATGAATTTTCTTGTGAAATTTTAGGTATCTTTTATGTAAAAACATACCATCGACAAATAGGGAATGTATCCCTGTAATTCTTTCCTTTGTTTTGCTGTTCTACGTAGGATGTCAAGCACTATATTGAAAAGAAGTGGGGCTAATGGAAAGCCATGTCTCATTCTTGACTGTAGTGGTATTGTTTTAAGTCATTCTATATTTAGGATGATGTTAACTATGTAGGTCTTGTGAAGGAAACCACGACTGCTGTGAGTTCATGTGGTACTATCATGGCCAGGGGCACTGTTTCACTCCAGTCTTTCCTAATCTCTGGATTTTTCTTTCTGACCCTTCACCTCTGAGTCCCTGAGGCTTGGGGAAAAGGAAGTATGGTATAGAGGTCCCACTTATGGCTGAGCAAACCACAGACACTTATTCTCATCTTAGCAAGTTGTAGGTTTCTGCATTAACTACCATCCACTGCATGAAAGAGCTTTTCTGATGAGTTGCACTGATCTATGAGTAGAGAACGAATTTATACAACAGTTTGGTTCTGTGTCCATTTAAAAAAATAATAGTAGTCAGCTCTATTATTACTTCCATGGGTTCTTGGCCAACTTTTCAGTACCAGATGGGTGTTTCCTTCTACAGAGCAGCCTTTAAGTTTACAAAGTTACTCCCATTACATTCATGACGCCATTGCACCCAGGAGTACACCTTGCCAAGTATGGTGGCTTGAATGGGAATGCCCTAGCCCCATAGGCTCATATATTTGAATATTTTGTTTTCAGTTGGTGAACTATTTAGGAAAGATTAGGTGGTATGACCTTCTTGAAGGAGGTATGTAACTGAGGGTGGATGTTGAGGTTTCAAAAGCCCATGTCCAATCTTGCTCTCTTTCTACCTCCATCGTGTGGATCAGAATGCAAGATCTCAGCTACTGTTCCAACAGGGTATCTGCCATGTTCCCCTTCATGATAGAAATGAACTAATTTGTTGAGAGTGTAAGCAAGCCCACAATTAAATGTTTTCTTCTATAATAGGCATGGTCCTGTATCTTGTCACCGAACAGTAGCTAAGAAAACATGCCACTTATTGTAGTTAACAGCTGGGTAACAGCTGGATGACTCTGTTTTTTTTTTTCTACCCAGCAACCCTATAACACCTTCTGATACAGCAAACTGAACGAAGGGAGCATCCAGCTTAATAACAATTTTGATTTTTCCATGTCCTGTGACCAGTTTTATGTGCTATCATTAGTAATAGGGTCTTACCAAGTTCTGGTGGGCAACAAAAAGCAATGGCCATTGCTTGTATTTTATTAAGGGTCTCTGGGACACCTCTGGCCAACAACTCGTGCTGTGGTATTCCACAGCTAACATTGGCCTCCTTCCTCATCCTACAGCTTCCTGGATGAACAAAATACCCTGCATAGGATAACTCCAATTAAACTTATAAAAGATATTGGTTTTCATATGACTTTTCTGAACTTCCTTTCTGATATCCTCTTCCACGCAGCTGTTCCTTTGCTTGCCTACCTTCTTACCTTCTGGTCAAAGCTCAGGTGTCAACAGGGACAGCTTCCCATGCCTCACAGACTTACAATGAACACCCTATGTGTGAGCAGACAGCAACCACAACCTTTCTACCTTTCACCTTGCCTTAGAAAACCTTGCATTTTCATTCCTCACCTCACACTCAGAGGGTACAGCTGAATTGACCTCATAAATATTCCAGATACATTGCTTCCAGATACATTCTGACACTAGAATCTTCTCCAGTCACCTTCTGCATGGGCCTCTGTCTCCTGCCTTCAGGTGCCTTCCTGCCTGCCACACCCACACTGCCCACAACCGGACCTACTGCAGCCTGGCTTTCTTGTTCCCTTTGGCCTCTTCCCTCAACAGATGGCTGCTGTGCTTGTGAAGCTAAAGAAACAACTGGCTACTTCTTGTTCCAGCCCCAATGCATCCTCAACCTGCCCTCCCACACCCAGCACCACACACCGCCAGCCAGCTGTCACTATGTCTGCTCATGTGTTCATATGTACCTGAAATGCCCTCTGCTCTCTCTGGCAAGCCCAAATGCAAGGTTGGTTACACTTGTGCCCCTGGCTGGCCCCTCTCCTGCACATAGCAACAGCGTGTGCTCCTGATGTTCTGTGCCTGGCCCTATCCAAGGGCTGGCAGCATTGCCTTCCAGCCTCTCTTCCTTTCATCCACTAAGTGCTGTCTCTCAATAGCCCTATGTATTATGACCAATTGGATACTTATTCTGCTCCTGATGGTTATGATTTTAAGGATTTGCAGTAGGTCTTCCCTAGGTGCCCAGAAAACTTTTCTGATTGTAAGTGTAGGAATGGTCTATTCTGCTGTTGTCTAATATTAAAAATCTCTGCTACTGAAACTGCATCTTAATAGATACATGTCCCACAAGGCCAAGATTGGGCCCTGGCTGTCTTTCTGACTACTTTTAACCTACCACTGTCCTGGTACAGATTATCTGTTAAGCAATTTGGGATGGCCTCAAAAGTAATTCCGCATGCTTAGTGCATGGATTCTGGCTGCTAGCAACAAGCTGTGCCTTCTCTCAACTCATGGCCCTCAGGTAAACATGAGATTTTATAAGTGAAAGATTAAAGTCCTCCTCCTAGCCCCTGTTCAGATCTGCTTATTTAGATAACAGGTAATCTTTTTGGGTCTGTACAGGAAAAATATTTTTATTACTTTTATGGGAAAAAGATCCGCATTTCTGCTTGGGGCAGAAATATCATACACACACATGAAATAATCAAAATGATGAATTGTAAAAAGTAAACAGTTCCTATTCAGTGTGTCTTTATTAGAAGAACCTCTACAAATTGGTGAGATCTGTAACGTAAAAAAAATGGTGAGATCTGTAACGTAAAGTCTGTGGCTATGATTCCTATCTCATGACAACAAAGTGGAAATATCTAATAATAACACAGGGAGAATTGTCCTATAAGGAGCACAGTGTCTATATAGACAAGCAATTTCTCAGCTACCTTTCCACATGTTTGCATTGTTCATTTCCAAATGAGCTCTTGGGAACACAAGGGACATACCACTGAAGCAAGTGAGGAATCACAACTCTTCAATGGCACAGCAAACAAGGTCTCTTGTAAATTTTTCTGATTTCCACTTAGCTTATTATTTACATACATGTCTATTATAAATACTCATTGTGTGTGTTTTGTTACAAATTGCTACTCAAAGCAGAAAGAAAAATTCAAAGCAAATAATTCATTCTTTGAAATACCATGGACATAATTCTCATTATTGCTAGTAAATGAAATTAATACAGTAACAGAAAAAACTATTATTTTACAGTAATTTTGTTGACAATTCATTGTATATTGCTAAACTCCTGTGATCTCTTACTTTTCCCATTAACTTACATCTGCTCTACTTAGTGATTTGTAAGGGTGCATTTGAAGAAGTGCAATTACACTTCTGAGACAAGTTGAAATCACCAAACCTTAATTGGATTCTTCTTTTTTCTTGCCCATGTTGTACAGATACTGAAGATACCAGGAAAGACATCCTGGTTTCTCTCCTGTATATCATCATTGAACTGTAATGACCAAATCTTCATAGGGCCATACACAAATTCATTGAAAGTACAAAGACAACTGAGTTAAGGGTTAGGATAGGCCAGGGTGAAGGTTTTTTCCACAATAGGTTATGCTAAGTTAACTAGAATCAGTACACTCTGATTTTCCCGAGCTAGAACAATGGAATGAAATGACGCACATTTATTCTGTCCTTATAATCTAGAGAGACTGTGCCATGTTGTCTTGGCTTTGCTGGCTGGCAGTGATCTGCCAACACACTGTGCAAACACTGCCTCGGTGATCTATTTTCCTATGTACTATGTGTATGAAGACACTGTTCATACTGGATTAAACCCAGAATAATTTTATTCTGAGTTGGTTATATCTATAAAAAATTATTTGAAAAAAAAAATCACATTTACCAAAGAACCTGGAACTTAGGTGATACCATTTAACCCCATCCGAACAACATTGAAGAAACAGACAACAGCATGGATAAAGACAAAAATCTTTGTTATATTTGAGCAACCATAGATCCTTCTCACGTGGTTGAGTTGAAAAACTTTGGGAATCCCAATAAGAAGAATGAGGCATAAGGAATGATGAGAGCCTCATTACAGAGATTTGTGTGCCATACTCACAAGTGTGAATTCCATTCTGAAATAGATATGTCCCTTTGTTCTAGGACCTACATGATCAAATTTCACTTAAAAATGCTCTGAGGCAACAAAATAGAGAACTGAAGAAGGTACAGATTGAAGGGGGTGAGTTTAAGGAGTCACTGAAATAACTCTGGCGAGGAATGGTAAGAGTCTACACAAGACAGATGTCAGCCATATTACAAAGGAAGTGTATGTAAGACACAGTGGCTAGAAGTATGGAGTAAACACAGTGAGACATGAATAGCTCTGACATTTCTAGCTTAAAGTAGAAGATAAAACTACATTAAAAAAGATGAATGTGATCACAGTAAAAATGAATGTGTTGTGGATATCTTTAACAGGGTACCAGTAAGACAACTAAATGAAAATTGTCAGCTTTGGAGACTGGTAGAAACTCTGGGTTGAGACAGACTGGAAGCTTGTGGCCATGTATGTAATCAGAATTCTAGGTAGAATGGATGGAATGAAAAGAGCAGAGGTCTGGATGGTGGCAACATTCAGGAAACCAACTAGCAAGGAAAAGGGGAACTGAAGAATGAAATTAAAGAATCCTCCAAAGAAGGTAAGAAAACCAAGTAAGAATATACCACAACTGAAGAACTCTTCCAAAAGGAGAGGGTCTTGGGATTTCTATTGCTGTGGTAAAACATCATAACCCTTATAAACCAGAAAAGGGTTTATTTCACCTTACAGCTTGTAGTCCATCACTTAAATGAAGTCAGGGGAGGAACTCAAGGCAGGAACTTGGAGGCAGGAGGTGATACAGAGGCTATCCTTACTGACTTGCTCCTTGAGGTTTATTTATCCTGTTTTCTTATAATACTGAGAACCATCAGCCCAGGGATTGTGCCTTTCCCTGTGGGGTGGGCTACCTACATCAACCATCAATGAAGAAAATACATGGCAAGGCTACCCACAAGCATTTTCTCAATTTTCCATCTTCTCAAATGACTCTATATTATCTAAAGTTGACATATTACTACCCAGAACACAGTGGTCAAAATATCAAATGTTCCAGGGAAGTCCACATAAGATGAGATCTCAAAACAGCCCATCTGTTCTAGCAAAGGCTACTTAATCATTTATCAAGGTAAATTTATCAAGTGAAATGAAGATTGACCAAAGAAGAAACAAAATCTGGGAGTGATTTTAGAAGATTGTTGTGAAGGGGTTGTAGCCTTTTTAAGAAGCTGAATTGTGATGGAATCAGAGCTACAGAAATGAGTAGCCACACTGGTTAGAAAAGAGTTCTTTTGCTGTTAGAAAAATTAGTGTGCTATGACCCCATCCAAGTGTGAAATTGGAACACTACAGAATAACTCCACAGGTAGGGCAGGGCCTGGGAAAATTCCTACAATGGGGCCATGGGCCATGGGCCATGATTTTCAGGCAGCTCAGGATTTCTCACACAACTGCCACTGTTATTAATCAGTAATTTAAATGATTTATTTATTGCTCCATGTTCTGTTCTGGGCATTGTTCACTGCCCACCCTTTCCAAATCTGTCCTTTCTCTTCTTCTTCTTCTTCTTCTTCTTCTTCTTCTTCTTCTTCTTCTTCTTCTTCTTCTTCTTCTTCTTCTTCTTCTTCTTTTTCTTCTTCTCTTCATCATCTTCTTCTTTTGCAGCACTCCTGTGTCCTGAGGAGGAATCAGTTCTTCCTCTTTGTGTTCTGTCTTTGCAAAGCTGTCAAGAAAGAGTTCCCCAACCCCTACATTCAGAATTAACTGGGCCTCAGCTACAGAATGTTAAATCTGGAAGCTATAAATTGATAAAAGGATTTGGGTGATAAAGATGATGAGAAGTACATGCCCCTCCATCTTCTGGCTGCTACCTTGTTTTGAACCCACTTCCCTAGCTTTCCTCTCTATTCTGTTTACCCTGGATCTGTGGGCAGGATATAGCATTTCTGTCTTATCTTTTAAGGCTTCTGGTTCTGACAGGGTAAGCCATGAGAAAGATGACCTGTTTCTTCTTTACATGAACATAGGAGAGAGAACTAGGTTTTCAAAAAGAATTGCTAATCTTTTGCAAATGTAAATAATAAAGAAAGGTAAAAATCAAACTTTAGGTACTACAAGTAATTAGTGCGACAGTAAATGAAATGGGTCTATAATTATATTAAAAATACATTAAAATGAGTTAGAATATCATCAGCCAAAGCCCTAATACTCTTATCAAGATGGTCTAAAACAGGAGCCTAACATAGTTGTCCACTGAGAGGCTCCACCCAGCAATGGATTGAAACATATGCTGAGACTCGCAGCCAAACACTGGGCAGAGCACAGGGAGGTTCGTGGAAGAGTGGGGGCGAAGGCTAGAACAACCAGCAGAGGACAGGAGTTCCATAAGAAGACCCACAGAGCCCAAGCACCTGGGCCCAAATGGGCTTGTGGATACTGAAGCACTAACCAAGGACCATGTATGAACTAGACCCAGCCCCCTACACATATGTACCCAATGGGATCTTGGTCTTCATGTGAGTTACCTAGTAAGGAGAGCTGGGGCTATCTCTGACAAGGACTCTGGTACATGCTTTTCAGTCATTTCCTGCTGGTAGGACTCCCTTATCAGGGAAATGTGGAAGAGGATGCTCTCAGTCATGATTCTACTTGATATGCTGGGATGGGTAGGTGGGGGTTCCCTTTTTCTGAGGAGTAGGGGCGGAGAAATGGGGTAAGAGGAAAGGATGGTGGAACTGGAAGTAGAGGAGGGAGGGGGCTATGATTAGGATGTAAAATGAATAATTATTAAAAAATAAAAATAATCTAAAAGACTTAAAGATCAACAGAGCTACAGAATAAAGAGAAAGGTAAATATTATATAAAAACAAAAATACGTTTTGTTATAATGGTGCCAAGTATGTAATTTTCATCAATAATTTTTAAAGAATTATTGCTGTATGTAAGATTCATTGTTCATATAAAAAGCTACCTATACTGTTCATTGCCTGGAAGAGGGACAACAGAGCTCTGAAAAAAAGGCCTTACTGTTTTTCCCTGTTGTACAAGTTCGGCCAAGAATTTCCTGGGAGTTCAGTTCTCTTAAGGTAATAATGCTCACAGAATCATCCTTTGAAATTAAGTGTCCCTGGCCTACATGTAAAATCTAGACATTACTATTATGTGTGTCATTAAGGGAAGGAAAAGATCACAAAGAACAGGATAACCAGAACTTCTTCTGCAGCTCTGAGCAGGGCTGCTAGGAAGGAGAATATTTTAGACCTCCTCCCAGAACTGGTGTCATTAGTGTTTTGTTAGCTAGGGCACAGAACTGCCAGACCGAATCTTATCCAACTGTCTACTGTTCTCAAGGAAAAAGGAAAGCTGGCCCTTCGCCGCCTCCTCTGTTTGGGTCTTTTTTTTTTATTATTATTCTAATATACCGCATTCAGTCCAAGGTCAAAGAATATGGTGACTCCATCCTACCTGCTTTACACATGAACAATTATCTGCATGTCGGTTAGACGATCCTGACAAGGAGAATGTAGATATCATTAGGAGTTTACAATTAGTTATCCAGTGTGTGATATGACTCAAGTCAAGGGACCAGACTTGGAATGTAACCTTCTTCTCATGCAAAGCCATTGCTTTACTCCCACCACCCTTCTATGTGAGTGCAAAAACACACACACAAGAAGGCAGGAAGGGAAGAGGGGGAGGAGAGGAAGAAAAGAAAATCTGTGTGTGTGTGTGTGTGTGTGTGTGTGTGTGTGTGTGTGTGTGTGT